>NW_027442326.1:0-136711 GCF_048569485.1 Anomaloglossus baeobatrachus
CATCTCTTCACTCAGATGTTGCTGGGTTTGTGTCTGCCTGTGCTACATGTGCCCGTGCTAAGGTATGTCGTAACCGGCTGGCCGGGGAACTGGTTCTATTACCTGTTCCTGAAAGACCATGGACCCACTTGTCCATGGATTTCATTACGGACCTCCCTGTCTCAAATGGTATGACTGTGATGTGGGTGGTGGTGGATCGTTTTAGTAAACAGGCACATTTTGTTCCCCTCTCCGGTCTACCTAATGCTGCGGCCCTTGCCAACCACTTTATTGACCAGGTGGTTCAGTTCCATGGGTTGCCCCTGAATGTTGTGTCTGACAGGGGGGTACAATTCATTTCTCGGTTTTGGAGGGCCTTGTGCAGGCGGTTGGGAATTGAGTTGTCCTTCTCGTCCGCCTATCATCCCGAGTCCAATGGGCAGATGGAGAGGACGAATCAGACCCTTGAGCAAATCCTGCAGTGCTTGGTTTCTGCTCAGCAGGAGGATTGGTGTACGTTTTTGCCCCTTGCGGAGTTTGCATTCAATAGCAGAGTCCATCAGTCTACGGGGACTTCTCCCTTCTTCTGTAATTACGGGTTTCACCCTCACTTCGGGACCTTCTCTAGAATGGATTCAGGGTGTCCAGGGGCCGAGTCAGTCGTTCAGCATCTGGGGGAGGTGTGGAAGGAGGTACGACGGTGTATCGAGACGCTCAACAGTCCCAGAAACGCCAAGCGGACAAATGCCGTTCTCTGGGACCCCCCTTTCAAGTGGGGGACAAAGTGTGGCTGTCCACTCGGAATATTAGGCTTAGGGTTCCGTCTGCTAAGTTGGGTCCTAAGTTTATAGGACCCTATGAGATCATTGAAGTGATCAACCCGGTGGTCTTTCGGTTACAACTGCCCCAGACCTTGCGTATTCCTAACGTATTTCATACCTCCTTGCTTAATCCATTTGTTCTATCTGTGGTGGATTCTCAGACGCCCCCGGCTCCAATATTTGTGGACGGTGAGGAGGAGTACGAGATCCAGCATATTATCGATTCTCGTTGGGTTCCTAGTTCCCTCCAGTATCTGATCCATTGGAAGGGTTACGGTCCGGATGACAGGACCTGGGTGCCGGCTCGATCCGTGCGGGCCGATCGGTTGATTGCGGCTTTCCACCGGAAATATCCTGGGGGTCCGGTGCCCCCCCTTGAGGAGGGGGTACTGTCATGGTTCGCCTCCCCGTCCACATGGCTAGGGGGTGGAGCCTTCTCTCGGGCCTCACTTCCGGACCTTGGATGCCTTAAAAGCTGACATTTCCAGTGAACCAGTGCCGGCTATAAGCTTAGCACTGCTTTGCCTGTGATTGCTGGTCCTGTGAGTGATATCCTGATTAGAGATGAGCGAACCGGTCGCGGTTCGGCTCGAGCTTGGTTCGCCGAACGGAGGTCTCGTTCGAGTTCGGTTCGGCGAACTGGTTCGGCGAACCGCTCGAACCCCATAGGAAACAATGGGAGGCAATCACAAACACATAAAAACACGTTATAAATGTACACATACAGTTAATAAACATTGCCATATCACTTACCGGTCCCCGGGATGCGTCCTGCACTCTGTCTCCTGCCGCTATTCCTCCCGATAATCGCTGCGTCTTCCCGGTAACCAGCAGTGATGACAGGACCTACGTGATGTTGTCAAAATAGCATGTGACCAGTCACGTGTCTGTTATCTCATTGGCTACAGACTGGTCACATGGCTAGACGTCATGGCCTGTCCTAGGTCCTGTCAGTGCATCTCTCCAGTACGCGGTGATTGTTTGTGTATCTCCGTGTACTGGTGAGATGCTCTGGCACACGGTCGGTTTCCCGGTCTGCTTCTCTGTTCCCTTATTCACCGGCTGCCACAGCCGGTTAATAACGGAGATCACCGTTGCTATAGCAACTCGCCTGTCAATGGTGACATCACCGCTATTCAGCACGGAGCCTCTGATCACTCAGGCTGCACGGGAAGCAGCGTCCTTTCTCACATGCACCGCTGCTGATGTAGCAGAGCTGAATGTGTTGAAGGAGAAAGAAGACAGAAGACCATGGATCGTGGAGGGATAAAAGGGAGTAATACACATGGAGTCTGTAATGTGTCTGTGTATTTATTTCTATTAAATTATTTTAACTGTGCGTGGTGTCTTTTTTTTAACCCTTTATTATAGATTCTTAATGGCCGGGTCAAACTTGCCTGATATTAAGAATCTCTGGCTTAATACTAGCTAGTAATACAAAGCCAGTATTAACTCATGATGATTACTCAGCAAGCCACCCGGCTTCAGGGCTGCTGGAAGAGTTGGCTACAGCGCCAGATAATGGCGCTTCTATGAAAGCGCCATTTTCTGGGGCGGCTGCGGATTGCAATTCGCAGCAGAGGCGCCCAGAAACCTCGGGCTAACCTGTGCTGCGGATTCCAATCCCCAGCTGCCTAGTTGTACCTGGCTGGACACAAAAATGGGGAGAAGCCCATGTCATTTGTTTTTTAATTATTTCATGAAATTCATGAAATAATTAAAAAAAGGGTTTCCCTATATTTTAAATTCCCAGCCGGGTACAAATAGGCAGCTGGGGGTTGGGGGCAGCCGTACCTGCCTGCTGTACCTGGCTAGCATACAAAAAGATGGAGAAGCTCACGTCATTTTTTTTTTTTTTAGTTTTTTGGCAAAAAAAGTAAAAAAATGCTTTTCTGGATTTTCCATTGCCAGTGAAGGTAACACCAAGCAGTGGGGGTTGGCAGCCAGTAGCTGCTTGGATTACCCATAGCTAGCAATACAAAAAATGCAGCGGGAGCCCATATTTTTTTTTTTTAATTATTTATTTAAATAACTAAAAAAAAAAGTGCTTCCGTGTATTTTGATTGCTAAAAATAAATCATTAAAAAAATGACGTAGCGCTCCGCGGTATTTTTGATTCTCAGCGCAGATAAAGCAGACAGCTACAGGTTGCCAGCCCATCTGCCTGGCGTTACCTTGGCTGGCAATCAAAATACAGGGAAGCCCATTAAAAAAATAGTTTAAAAAAAATGACGTGGGGTCCCCCCATTTTTGTTTGTTTTAATGTTTTGTTTATTGAAGCAAAAGAAAATAAAAATACACAATCATCAGAAATCACAGTCTTGACTAATACAATTACATTTGCATCCGACGCTTCCCATTTTAACTCTATGACTCAGATTACTTATGTGTTGTCTGAGCTTTCCAAATAATAAACTTAACCATCGGGTAGTGGGAAAGCCCGAATTAAATTAGTTGCCTGGTTTCTGTATTAATATGCAACAATTTTTAACAACAAGTATCATAGAAACTAGAAGTAGGGGGGGAGCTAGAATCCAGGAGAGCGAATTTTTATCGCATGAAATTCAGTTACGGGATTAGAGTTAGAGGGTTCAAGAGACGAAAGGAAAGGGGAAAGAGATAGAAAGGAGAGAAGAAAGGAGAGGATTTTGGTCTTAGATCCATTCAATCTGTGGCAAGGATGGTTAGACAGCTGTCATTCATCTCATTGGTGGGGGGAAGGGTGACTTACAATCCCCTATGCTGCCGTCTGCGAAGTCACTATTGAAAATTGAGGTTTAGACTTATAGGCCTGCCAAGCCTTCCAGACTTGAAGGAAAGAGAGCATATTTTGACGTGAAAGGGCTGAGAATTCTTCAACGTGATATAATTGATCGATCTTCAGCAAGAGCTGCGTGAGAGTGGGAATTTTCGTTGTGCGCCACAATTGGGCTATGAGAAGTTTACAGGCTGAGCCTACAAATGACGCCAGTTTTGAAGAAGCTTTATCTTTAGGCCAGATTGGGAAGTTCAGAAGCATTTGTCCAGGTTCCAGAACCCCCTGTTTGCCTGTGAGGTCAAATATTAACTGTGATGCCATCCGCCAGAAGGTCTGGATAATCGGACAAGTCCACCACACATGTAAATATGTTCCCTTGTCCCTCCCGCATCGCCAGCATTGATCTGAGTTGGAAGAGCTCCATGTACTAGACGAGGTGGGGACAATGTACCATCTCGCAATCACTTTAAATGAATTCTCTTGAACTCTCACACAACATGACGGACCATGTGAGGCATTGTAAATTTGGCTCGTTTGTAAATCGGTAAATGTAGTACTCAGGTCCCTTTCCCATCTTAGTATATATGCTCTCTTTACCACCAGTTTTTTTGTAAGCAGGGTATGGTACAGGTTAGAAAGAATTTTCCTGGGAGCCCGGGCTTGCATGCAAAAAGATTCAAATGCAGTTAAAGGTCTGTCGAGATGAGTATGAGGTAATAATGGATGAATCACATGTTTTAACTTTGTATGATGAAGAAATGTGAGCTTAGAGAGGCCTGGGTTCATACCCATCTCCTGTTCAGATATCAAAGAGCCGTCCACCAAAAGATCAGCTAACAGAACATTCACATTGGTCAGAAATGTGGATTTCGTGGACGCGGCTTGGTTTACATCGGCATCTAATATGTCGGAAACTTGGGTTAAAGGGGAGAGAGGCGGGGCCAATATCTCTCTGTTTTCCTTCCATTTGTGCAAGAGAGTTCTCGTAAGCTCATTTGTGAAGGATCTTTTATCCCTCTGGTTTGCAGGGGAAAGTAGCATAGCTCGTAGAGGGGTGGGGGCTAGGTATTCTTCTATAGATATCCACAATTTAGTCGGTGGGCGTCTGATCCAGTCTACCGTTCTGGAAAGGACGGCGGCTTGGTAATATAACGAAATATTGGGTAATCCCATGCCCCCCCTGTCCCTTGGGAGGTTCAATGTTTGAAAGTTGATTCTCGGTTTATGTTTGTTCCAGACGTAGTTGGAGATTAAAGAGTAAAGCGGGCTTTACACGCTACGACATCGCTAATGTGGAGTCGTTGGGGTCACGGATTTTGTGACGCACATCCGGCCGCATTAGCGATGCCGTTGCGTGTGACATCGATAAGCGATTTTGCATCGTTGCAAAACCATGCAAAATCGCTAATCGGCGACACGGGGGTCCATTCCCAATTATCGTTACTGCAGCAGTAACGAGGTTGTTCGTCGCTCCTGCGGCAGCACACATCGCTGCGTGTGACGCCGCAGGAGCGAGGAAGCTCTCCCTACCAGCCTCCCGGGCGCTATGAGGAAGGAAGGAGGTGGGCAGGATGTTACGTCCCGCTCATCTCCGCCCCTCCGCTGCTATTGGGCGGCGGTTCAGTGACGTTTCAGTGACGTCGCTGTGACGCCGCACGGACCGCCCCCTTAGAAAGGAGGTGGTTCGCCGGTCACAGCGACGTCGCCGGACAGGTAAGTATGTGTGACGGCTGTGGGCGATGTTGTGCGGCACGGGCAGCGATATGCCCGTGTCGCGCAACAGATGGGGGCGGGTACCCACACTAGCGATATCGGGACCGATATCGCAGTGTGTAAAGTAGCCTTTACACTGAGAGAGAAAAGCTGTGGGAATTGGTATGGGTAGCATTTGAAAAAGGTAAATAAACTTTGGAAGTATAATGCTTTTAATTAAATTTTTCCGACCCATCCACGAAAGGAAGGGAGCCTTCCACGAGGCTATTTGTGCGGTAAGTTTAGGAAGAAGGGGCTTGTAGTTGAGATCAAATAGGGACTTGAAGGTTTTCCCCAACTTAATGCCTAAGTATGTTATGTGACTATTTGGCCATCGAAAAGGGAACTTGTTTTGGAGAGATTTAGTAACTTTGCTGGCGATATTAATGCTTAACGCTTCTGATTTGGATAGGTTAATTTTGAAGTTAGACCAGCGGCCATATTCCTCTAATAATTTCATAAAGGCAGGGAAACCCCTCTCCGGCCTGGACATTACCACCAACAAGTCGTCGGCAAAGGCGGCGGACTTGTGGTGAACTCCCTGCAGATTAAACCCCTCAATGTCCCGGTCCTGTTGAATGGAGGTTAGCAATGGCTCCATGACCAAGACAAAGAGTAGGGGGGATAAGGGGCAACCCTGCCTTGTGCCATTTTTAATGTCAAGAGGGTCGGTGAGGGTATTGTTTATTTTAATCCTGGCCGTGGGGGTCCCCCCATTTTTGATAGCCAGCTAGGGTAAAGTAGACGGCTGTAGCCTGAAAACCACAGCTGGCAGCTTTACCGTGGTTGGTGATCCAATGTGGAGGTCACCCCAGGCTCTTTTTTATAATTATTTTATAAATAATAATAATTACAAAAAAAAAGTAGGGTCCCCCCAAATTGGATCACCAGCCAAGGTAAAGTGGACAGCTGTGGTCTGGTATTCTCAGGATGGGAAGGTCCATAGTTATTGGCCCTTCACAGCCTAAAAATAGCAGGCCACAGGCGCCCCAGAAGTGGCGCATCCACTAGATGCGCCAATCCTGGCGCTTCACCCCAGCTCATCCCGTGCCCTGGTGCAGTGGCAAATGGGGTAATAAATGGGGTTGCTACTAGCTGTAAGGTCACCTGACATCAAGCCCAGCAGTTTGTGATGTCATGGCGTCTGTCAGATACCCGACATCACAAACTGTCAGTACTAACAAAAAAATAGACAAAAAAAAATTATTTGAAAAAACACTCCCCAAAACATTCCCTCTTTCACCAATTTTTTGTAAGAAAATAAATAAGGGGGTCCCACAACGACTCTCGACCGTCTAGAATATGGGGGGACACGCTCGGTGAACGTATCCCCCATTTTCTAGGAGTGCAGACCCTCCATGTGAGGAGTGTGGGTGCAATGAATCTGCACCCACTCTCCCTGGGTCCACAGCAGCAGAGTCCATGTCGTAACGGTTGCTATCAAAGCTGCAATGCCCTGCTCATGAGGTAAGGGCATGCCTAATCAGGAGAACTATTCTACATTTCCAAATATTGGTATTTGCTGATATTACTGCTATTCCACCTACTATATATTGGGGATAGGATCTTGGAGATGGAATACCCCTTTAAGTCCAGTTATCCAGCTGAATGAATACTAAACAACAGAGCTCGCTATTTAGATGTGTTTTCTTCTGGCGTATAACGGACTCTCATGTTTGGTAGTCGTTCAGCAGGGCAACAGAAATAGCACATACCTCCATTTGGAAATGTAGTATAGCTCTCCTGATCAACTATGTTCCTTACCTCATGAGCAGGGCATTGCAATAATAATAATAATAATTCATTTATATAGCGCTATTAATTCCATAGTGCTTTACATACATTGGGAACACTGTCCCCATTGGGGCTCACAATCTAAATTCCCTATCTGTATGTCTTTGGGTACTCGGAGGAAACCCACGCAAACATGGGGAGAACATACAAACTCATTGCAGATGGTGTCCTTGGTGGGAATTGAACCCAGGACGTCAGCGCTGCAAGACTGCAGTGCTAACCACTGAGCCACCGTGCCGCCCATTTAGCTTACAGATGTATAACCACCACTCACTGTGTCTGACCACAGGAAGCTGAGCTGACAGCCGCTCTGTGCATGCGGCAGCGTCTATTGTGAAGGAGAGGGCCGCCGGAGATTAACACTCCACAGATACCGTGGGACACCGGGGAACACCGGTGGGGTTATAGAGGGTGACCTGGCAGGGCCTGGAGAGGAGTTTTCTGTCGCATGTGTCATGGCACATGTGACAGAAATCAGAGGAGTAGGGTGAATGCGTCTGGCGCACTGCTGTGCGCGCGGCCATCTTGGATTTCCGGGAGGGGTCGGGGGGAGACACTTTGGCGACACCGGGGGACCGGGGAGGAGATTTATCTCCCATCTGACATGTTTGTTCATGCCAGATGGGAGATAAATAATTTTTTACCGACGCTGTCATTTACTGTAACGTGATCATCGGTATACGGTGTATACTGGTGATCACGTGAGCGGGGACCGGAAAAAACGGCCTAAATCATGATCTCCAGGGTCTCAGCTACCCCCTGAAACCACGGAGATTTTCTGACGCTAGGGGGCGCTATTCACTTATTTCTGCCTGCTGTTTATAAACGGCAGACCAGAATAGCGCTTCATTCACACGACCGATCCGTTTTCGCGGTCCACAAAAAACAGTTTGTTTTTTTTACAGGTGCATCCGTGTGGCATCCGTTTCTGTTCCATATACGGTCCGTATGTCATCCGTGTGCCTTCCGTTTGTTTGCATACTGCAAAAAAACTGAAGGAGGTAAAATACATAAATTTACCCAGGATCTGTGACGCCCTGGACCCCCAGGGGTCACAGGTAACAACACACAACACCACACACACCCCCACCCCAGTGAGGCACCAGCAGCCAACAAGTCCTGACCGCCTCCCTCAGGTCTAGTCAGGCACACCAGTTGGGCGGAGCCAGGCGGATAGTCACGCCGTCCGAGGAGTCTGCTGGCCTGAGGCAGGGAAAGGACAAGTGAGTCGAGTGGGGAGAGGAGTAGTGAGAGGAGTAAAAGTGGCGAGCTGAGAGTCAGGGGCCTAGGGCGGAGCCTAGGACCCCTTGGAACTGTCAGGCAGGCAAGACGGTGATGGCCGTCTGCAGGAGTCCGGTCAGGGACTGAACTGCGGAACCGTAGGGACCGAGAAGAGGGTGGTGACCCTTCGTACCCGAATCGGGGAGCTAACAAGTCAACCGGAGCACCAGGCAGGGTACTCAGACCCCGTTCTAGCCCAGAAGCAACCGGGCTCAGACAAATCTACTGATTGCGGTCTGGACCTCAGGGGTTCATTCCCACCCAAAGTCCCGATAGACGGCAACAGCCCACCGATTCCGGATAAGAGCCACCGCCAAGGGCCAGAGATCCAAAGGGCTAGCGCCTGCGGGTAAAAGGGCTCCTCCGGTACCCAAAAGCCGGGGAGTGGACTACCGTTGCTGAAGCATAGGAGTCACTGTAGCAAATTTAAAGGTGCAGGAGAAAGGCGACATCACCAACCTCACTGGGGACACACGCAGCCGGCTGCGGGCACCGATCTACACTGAACTTGGTTTACCATTGACTCTGTGTGGTTTAATCGTGAGTACACCAGTGCCATCAGGCACCGCGCCGCATGCGTGCCCCTGCGTCCTGCAACCCCCCGCTCCTGCCACCTGGCCCCAGGACCAACAAACCCCCTACCCACGGAGGGGTCAACACCTAGCTGCGACCCACCACCGATCCCGGATGAGCCCCCGCACCCTGACCGCAGCGGTGGTGCCTATCACCTCACCACGACCCGTGGGTGGCGTCACGAACTGTTACCGGGCCGTGAAACCGGTCCACCCCAAACCAAACAACCAAACCTACCCCCCCTTTCCAGAGCGACGTGGCCCCCAGTCCGGAGGCGCTTGAGCCACCGACAACCCGAGCTCGGATCCGAGCGGCTCGGCGGAGAGCAGCCGAGCCCCCAGGGCAGTACAGATCCATAGCTTCAACCTACATGAGATGTTCACTCCAGTGCCATTTTCTACTGCTTTTCACAGTGTAGAGCGCTCTGGTGATTTTCTTTTGCTTGTACACTTCATATCAGTCTTTTCTGTCATTATAATGGCAGAAAGACACATAATGTCCCACTCGCCTGCATTTTGTAATTTTGCACCCTTTGGTGCCTTTCATGTGGCACTAAGGGGTGCTTAGCCTTGTATTTAGCGAAAAAAATTAAAAAAATGACGTGGGGTTCCCCCTATTTTTGTAGCCAGCTAGGGTAAAGCAGACGGCTGCAGCCTGCAGACCACAGCTGGCAGCTTCACCTTGGCTGGTAATCCAAAACTGAGGGCACTCCACTCTGTTATTTTAAATTAAATAAATAACTAAAAAAAAAAAAGACGTGGGGGTCCCCCCAAAATTGGATCATCAGCCAAGGTAAAGCGGACAGCTGGGGTCTGATATTCTCAGACTAGGGAGGTCCATGATTATTGGACTCTCCCCAGCCTAAAAATAGCAGGCCGCAGCCGCCCCAGAAGTGGCGCATCTATTAGATGCGCCAATCCTGGTGCTTCGCCCCAGCTCATCCCGTGCCCTGGTGCGGTGGCAAATGGGGTAATATATGGGGTTGATACCAGATGTGTATTGTCACCTGGCATCAAGCCCTGGGGTTCGTGAGGTCAGGCGTCTATCAGATACCCGACATCACCAACCCAGTCAGTAATAAAAAAAAAAAAATAGACGACAAACACATTTTTATTTGAAAAAACACTGCCCAAAACATTCCCTCTTTCACCAATTTATTAGAAAGAAAAACAAATCCAGGTCTGCTGTAATCCAAGGGGTTCCCATGACGATCCATACCATAGTCACTGTCCCATTCAATGAAGAACAGAATGTTCCACATTGGCTGGGAGAGCAATGCAGTGACCTGAGCTAACATCAACAGGTCAGCCCAGGTCACTGCAGGGCATGACAAGTGCTGCTGTCAGGAGCGAGGTACATTACCTGCGGTGACGATCTCCTGCACTGCTGATAGCAGACCTGTCGCTGACTTCAATGACCTTCACAGCCAAGTATCGTGGGAGCCTGTGACGTCACCGCTGGTGACAGTCTCTGGTCGGCAGCGAGAGGAGATGTGACAAGCGGCGGCCATGGAGGACAGTGACAGCGCGAAGGTCGGGAGGGCGGGACTTCATCACCGCAGGTAAGCTGAGCGGAGTAATGTGTGCGGAGTGCGAGGTGGGTGGAGCTAAGCGGGGTAATGTGTGCAGAGTGACAGGTGGGTGGAGCCAAGTAGGGTAATGTGTGAAGAGTGCCAGGTGGGCGGAGCTAAGCGGGGTAATGTGTGCATAGTGCCAGGTGGGTGGAGCCAAGCGGGGTAATGTGTGCAGAGTGCCAGGTGGGTGGAGCCAAACGGTGTAATGTGTGCAGAGTGCCAGGTTGGTGAAGCCAAGCGGGGTAATGTGTGCAGAGTGCCAGGTGGGTGGAGACAAACAGTGTAATGTGTGCAGAGTGCCAGGTTGGTGGAGCCAAGCGGGGTAATGTGTGCAGAGTGCCAGGTGGGCGGAGCCAAGCGGGGTAATGTGTGCAAAGTTCCAGGTGGGTGGAGCCAAGCGGGGTAATGTGTGCAGAGTGCCAGGTGGGCAGAGCCAAGCAGGGTAATGTGTGCGGAGTGCAGGTGGGTAGAGCCAAGCGGGGTAATGTGTGCGGAGTGCAGGTGGGTGGAACCAAGCTATGTAATGTGTGCAGAGTCCCAGGTGGGTGGAGCCAAGTGGGGTAATGTGTGCAGAGTGCCAGGTGGGCGGAGCCAAGCAGAACCATGTGTGCGGAGTGCAGGTGGGTGGAGCCAAGCGGGGTAATGTGTGCAGAGTGCCAGGTGGGCGGAGCCAAATGGGGTAATGTGTGCAGAGTCCCAGGTGGGGGGAGCCAAGCGGGGTAATGTGTGCAGAGTGCCAGGTGGGTGGAGTAAAGCGGGGTAATGTGTGCAGAGTGCCAGGTGGGCGGAGCCAAGTGGGTAATGTGTGCAGAGTGCCAGGTGGGTGGAGCCAAGCAGGGTAATGTGGGCAGAGTGCCAGGTGGGTGGAGCCAAGCAGGGTAATGTGTGCGGAGTGCAAGTGGGTGGAGCCTAGCGGGGCCATGTGTGCGGGCAGCGGAGTGCAAAGTGGGTGGAGCCTAGCGGGGCCATGTGGGGCTGAAGACATCAGTGCCGGGCACTGCATGGCTGGGGACTGGTGAGTGTGAGTGTGTGTGTGTACATGCCGAGTGCAGGAGGGGGCGGAGCCCAGCGGGGAAGTGTCGGCTCCCTGCACATGTAACTAAGATAAATTTTGGGCTACTAAACAAAGCACTTTGCTTGGATACCCGATATTTATCTTGGTTACCAGCTTACCGCAGGCTGCCAGCGATGGCTCCCTGCACACTGTAGCTGTAAAAAGCCCTGCTTTTTGCTGATCGAACCATTCTCGAACGTAACTCGAACTGCCGAACTTTTACCAAAAAGCTCAAGTTCTAGTTCGATCTAGAACACCCCCCAAATCACTCTAACCGCGAACTGGAGAACCACGAACCGCGCTCAACTCTAATCCTGATCTGTCTGTTCCTGTGCCCCCGTGCCCTTGTCTGTGTTCTGTCCCCTGGTCGTCCTTCCTGTCCTCTGTCCCCTCTCCTATTTCTCCACTCGGTTGCTTCCTCCGGTACTGACCTTGACCTGACTTTGACTCTGCTTCTGCTCGTTCCTCCGGTCCTGCTTTTGCCCGTACGGTGTTTGACCCAGCCTGCCTGACTATTCCTCGCATGCCCTGCATCTCTGCTTCTCACCTGTGCTGTGAGGCAGTTTATGAGAACACTGTGTATTTACTTACTGGTTCTCGTTGCTCTGTGTAGTGTCTTCTGCTGCAGAGCTCTGGCTCCCCCTGGTGGCAGCATGACAGAGTAATTCCGCATATGAAATATAGAAATACTTTATTTTTAGAAAAATTTATACAGTAAGTGATAGACATACAAAAACACAATAAAAATGCAGTGTTACAGTGTACAAAACACACAAGGATGTGGAGGGTTAACACACTCTAAATTGGGTTAAATTATACAAATCTGTTATGATCCGGAACCATGGAAGATCACAATAGATCATTGGCAAAAAGGTGACAAGCGCATTGGCAACTAATCTGGCTGCCATCCTCTTACTAAACCATCAACACTAGAAGTAGCTGAGGGGTAAACTAACATCCTATGCACCGCGAACCCAGCCAGAAAACTAAGTATCCTATAGGAAGGAAGGATGAATAACTCTCTGCCTCAGAAATAGTCCGCAAAAGGTATAGCAAACCCCCCACATTCAAAGATATAGGAAAATACAATACACAGATGGATGATAGGATTAGCAAAGGTGAGGCCCCACTAACTAAATAGGAAAGGATAGGAAAGAAGCTGATGGTGATCAGAGAAAAACCCTACAAAAATCCAAATACCTGATAGTACAAAAAGGTCCTCAGATCGCACGATCTGCACTCCGTCCTATATCAGGCGCTCTTGTCAAACCAATGAACATAAAACAGGAACAATTACAAATTCAAGAAGCAACAAACACATGGACTTATAGGAGCAAAAACTCCAAACATAGCTGCAGGGAGTGTTGTGAATGTTAGTTATGTCTTGGCTGCTGGGAGGCTCCCTCTGGTGGCCAGGAAGGGTTTGGACAGAGACCAGGTGTGTTGTGCAGTGGGTGTTTCCTTTCCTAACTCTCTGCTTATTTAAGTCCTGGTCTGATTGCAGGCTGTTGCCGGATGTCAGTTGTTCTTTGTATCTCTAGCCTGCATAATCCTGCTCTACATCACATCCACTCCAGATAAGTTCTTGCTCTTTATTTATTGCCTGGTTCTTTTGCTTATCTGGGTTTGTCATTTGTTGTGGTTGGTTTCAGTTTATTTCCTTCCAGGGATTTCCCCCCTCAGTGGATTGTTGAGGAACTCCCTGCAGTTCTATGTGGAGTATAGCTCCTTTGGGTCCATGTGTTTATGGCTTGTTGAATTTGTTATAATTCTTGTTTTCTGTTCATTGGTATGACAAGGGCACCTGGTATAGGACGGAGTTCAGATCGAGCGATCTGAGGGCCTTTTTGTACTATCAGGAAGTTGGTATTTTGCAGGGTTTTTCTCTGGCTACCATCAGTCCCTTTCCTGTCCTTTCCTATTTTAGTCAGCGGGGGCCTCACCTTTTGCTAATCCTGTCATCTACCTGTTGTGAGGTAGCGCGGTCGGCTGCGCAGCAGAAGACACGGGATCCAGGCATATAGGTTCACAGCACACGGTGTTTAATGTCCAAACAAAAATCCACAGCAATATACATGTCTCTCCAGCAGAGACTCAGGGAGTTGTGATCACTCCCTCACACCCGGCACACCTGCCCCTCGTTCCTGTTTCCATTTAACCCTTCCTTCAGCCTGTAGGGAAACAGCATTAACCCTAGAGTGGATTTACTTTCTATCATGGAGTGAGCACGACCGGGGCGAGACATACCGGCCGTCATAGATAACCCCGGTCACAGTCTCACATACCCCCCCCCTCAGTTCAAGCGTGCGGGGTTGAACTCCCGCCATCAAACACGGGCCGCGGGACAAGGCATCGGCGTTGACCTGCAACCTACCGGCCCGGTGTTCAACCGTAAACCGGAAGTTCTGCAGAGAAAGGAACCACCGGGTAACCCGGGCATTCCGTTCCTTGGCGGACCTCATCCAGACCAGCGGAGAGTGATCAGTCACCAAGCGAAACTGCCGTCCCAGCAGGTAATAGCGTAGGGACTCCAAGGCCCATTTAATCGCCAGGCACTCCTTCTCCACTACGCTATAATTCCGCTCGGGAGGGGTGAGCTTCCTACTCAAGAAGGTGACGGGGTGTTCCTCCCCCTGAACCACCTGAGACAGCACTGCCCCCAGGCCGACCTCAGAGGCGTCAGTCTGTACTATGAACTCCTTCCGGAAATCAGGGTTGACCAGAACGGGTTGTCCGCACAGGACCCCCTTCAGGGCCCGGAAGGAGACCTCGGCCTGCGGAGTCCAGCGCACCATGACGGACTTCTTGCCTTTGAGAAGGTCCGTCAAGGGGGCTGATAGTCCCGCAAAATCTCTTACAAACCTCCTGTAGTACCCCACGATACCCAGGAAGGCCCTAACCTGCTTTGTGGTCAGGGGTCTAGGCCACTTCTGGATCGCCTCAACCTTGTTAATTTGGGGCTTAATCACTCCTTGGCCTATCACGTAGCCCAAGTAGCGGGCTTCCGTGAGTCCCAACGCACATTTCTTGGGATTGGCTGTCAATCCGGCTGTTCGAAGCGCGTCCACCACCGCTTGTACCTGTTCCAAGTGGGTCTGCCAATCGGGGCTGTAAATAATGATGTCATCAAGGTACGCTGATGCATACGCCTGGTGGGGTTCCAGCACTAAGTCCATCAACCTCTGGAACGTGGCCGGAGCGCCATGTAACCCAAAAGGCAAGACAACATAGTGGAAGAGACCCTCCGGCGTAACAAAAGCGGTTTTCTCCTTGGCGGACTCCGTCAGTGGCACCTGCCAGTACCCCTTGGTCAGGTCGAGCGTGGTAAAATATCGCGCCTGTCCCAGCCTATCAATCAGCTCATCCACCCGGGGCATGGGGTAGAGATCGAACTTGGATATTTCGTTCAATCTCCGGAAGTCATTGCAGAACCTTAAGGAGCCATCGGGTTTTGGTATTAGGACAATGGGACTAGCCCATTCACTCCGGGATTTTTCGATGACCCCCAGGCGTAGCATTGTCTTCACTTCTTCTGATATGGCTTGTCTTCGAGCCTCCGGCACGCGGTATGACTTCAGGCGTACCTTCAGGTGGGGCTCGGTGACAATGTCATGTCGTATCAGACTGGTCCTACCCGGCAACTCGGAGAAGACATCGGGGTTCTGCTGAACCAGCCGTCTGGCCTCTCGCCTCTGTTGCTTGGTGAGGGCTTCTCCGATCCTTACTTCCGGTTCGTCCTCTCCGGAGGTCGCTGAAGCCGGGAGTGAACGACCCGAAGAGGAGGGAGATGGGGGAAACTCAACCATCAGGCTTTCCCGTTCCTGCCACGGTTTTAATAGGTTGACATGGTATATTTGTTCAGGTTTCCGCCTACCGGGCTGCAATACTTTATAGTTGACCACCCCAACTTTTTCCTTTATCTCGTAGGGGCCTTGCCACTGAGCCAGGAATTTACTCTCCGCCGTGGGGATTAATACCAACACCCGATCCCCGGGTTTAAAGGTCCGCACGGTGGCTTGTCTATTATAGCGGCCGCTTTGCGCGGCCTGAGCCTCCTGTAAATGCTCCTTCACAATTGGCATGACCGCGCTTATGCGGTTCTGCATTCCTAAAATGTGTTCAATCACACTTTTATGGGGGGTGGGCTCTTGCTCCCATGTTTCCTTTGCCAGGTCCAACAATCCCCGGGGATGTCGCCCGTATAACAATTCAAAAGGCGAAAACCCCGTGGATGCCTGTGGCACCTCTCGGATGGCAAACATCAAATAGGGAAGCATCATATCCCAGTCCTTCCCGTCTTTGGAGATCACCCTTTTTAGCATGGTTTTCAGGGTTTTATTGAATCGTTCTACTAACCCATCCGTCTGAGGATGATACACAGACGTACGCAACTGCTTGATCTGGAGTAGCCGGCATAGTTCTTTGGTCACTTTAGACATGAATGGGGTCCCCTGATCCGTAAGGATCTCCTTGGGCAACCCCACCCGGCAGAACACAGAAAACAACTCCCGAGCTATAAGCTTCGCCGCAGTATGTCTGAGAGGTATCGCCTCTGGATACCGGGTGGCATAGTCAACGATCACTAGGATGTGTTGGTGCCCTCGAGCAGACTTTACGAGGGGCCCCACCAGATCCATCCCTATCCGTTCAAAAGGGACTTCTATAATGGGTAACGGCACCAACGGACTGCGAAAGTGGACCAGTGGTGCGGTAAGCTGACACTCCGGGCAGGTTTCGCAGAACCGTTTTACCTCCCCAAAGACCCCGGGCCAATAGAACCGTTGCAATATTCGCTCCTGCGTTTTCTTGACCCCTAGGTGGCCACTCATCAGATGTTTATGAGCCAAGTCGAGGACCCGCCGGCGATACGGCTGGGGCACCACCAACTGCTCCACCCCCACGCCCCGTATTTCATCTACCCGGTAGAGTAAATCCTGTTTAAGAGCGAAATGGGGGTACCTTACCTGGGCACCGGGCAGCTGGGCCACCCCGTCAATTACTAACACCCTATTCCGGGCATGTATTAACGTAGGGTCCTGGAGTTGGGCTGTCCCAAACGCATCCGGGGATGCCTCCAAGTCCGGGATGGGCTCGACCGTCTCAGCCTCTCCTGCCAATACCTCTAGGGGCGACCTATCGGGTTCACATTCTGTCCCTATCATGGGGACCCCTACGGCAGGTGTCCCGGATTCAGGATTGTAGGGCTTCCTCATAGAACCACTGATTTACCCGCTGAGCCCGTACATAGGTATTCACCCCCAACCGAGCCAGTATTTCGGCTTTCAGGGTCACATAGTCAATGGCGTCCTCGGTACCGAGGTCCAGGTACGCTTTTTGGGGTTCCCCCGTCAGATAGGGCGACAATACCTCAGCCCACTGGGGGGTCGGCAGCTTTTCCCGCTCGGCCACCCGCTCAAACACTGCCAGGAACGCTTCCACATCATCCCCCGGGGTCATCTTTTGCAACGCTTGTCTCACCGCTTTCCGGACGCTGCCGTCGTCACCCGGTCCCGGGGTTGTTGCTGCCGGTCCGGCACGGATTGACTTGGCCAGGAGAACCATCTGTTCTTGGTGCCTTTTTTCCTGCAATTTCAAGGATTGCTGGTGCTGTTGCTGCTGTTGCTCCAACGTCCGGAGCAGGTGGGTATTCACCTGTTGTTGCTGTGCATTAGCCTCTTGTTGTTGTGCATTAGCCTGCTGCTGCTGTGCATTAGCCTGAGCCAAATGCCTTAGTATGTCCTCCATGGCGTCGCTGGGTTTGGGCCGTAGTATAGCTGCTTGAATCCAGGACATGTGCTACCGGATCACCAGAAAAGGAAGTACACCTCACCGGGCTGGCATGCCCGCCGATTCTCCACCATATGTGAGGTAGCGCGGTCGGCTGCGCAGCAGAAGACACGGGATCCAGGCATATAGGTTCACAGCACACGGTGTTTAATGTCCAAACAAAAATCCACAGCAATATACATGTCTCTCCAGCAGAGACTCAGGGAGTTGTGATCACTCCCTCACACCCGGCACACCTGCCCCTCGTTCCTGTTTCCATTTAACCCTTCCTTCAGCCTGTAGGGAAACAGCATTAACCCTAGAGTGGATTTACTTTCTATCATGGAGTGAGCACAACCGGGGCGAGACATACCGGCCGTCATAGATAACCCCGGTCACAGTCTCACACTGTGTATTGTGTTTTTCCTATATCACCGCAGTCTTTGAATGTGGGGGGCTTGCTATTCTTGTCTATTTTCTGAGGCAGAGAGTTATTCATCTTTCCTACCTTTAGGATAGTTAGTTCTCCGGCTGGGTTCACGGTGCACAGGATGTTAGTTCACCCCTCGGCTACTTCTAGTTGTGTTGGTTAGTAAGGGGATGGCGGCCAGATTAGTTGCCAATGCTCTTGTCACCTTTTTGCCAATGATTTGTGGTGATCTTCCATGGTTCCGGATCATAACAAGGGAGCTTCCCAGCTAAGCAACAGAGATGGAAGATTCCTGCTTGAAAATAAACTGACAACAACCACAATAATTGACAACCCAGAAAAGAACAAAACAACTTAAGAAAGAAACAAGCACTTATCTGGGGTAGATGTGGTCTGGAGCAAAATGAAAAGGCTGGTGAAGTAAAGAACAAATGATAACCGACCCAGACAGCCATGAAGCAAAAGCTTAAATAGGCAGAGAGTTAGCAATTGAAACGCCCATTGCTCCAGCACACTTGGTCTCTGTCCAAACCATTCCTGGCCACAAGAGGGAGCCTCACAGAAGCAAAAGTATAACTGATATTCACAACACAAATCCTAGGAGTATAGTGAACAGATAAAGCCAGATTGGCTAATTCTTTAGATTTGGATGTAGATAATAACAGAAGTAACAATCATAGGGCTGTCGAAATTAACAAAATGATGGTCGCGGGGTAAATAAAGTGCAAGGGCTGGCTGTAAATAAATATACAGTTAGGTCCAGAAATATTTGGACAGTGACACAAGTTTTGTTATTTTAGCTGTTTACAAAAACATGTTCAGAAATACAATTATATATATAATATGGGCTGAAAGTGCACACTCCCAGCTGCAATATGAGCGTTTTCACATCCAAATCGGAGAAAGGGTTTAGGAATCATAGCTCTGTAATGCATAGCCTCCTCTTTTTAAAGGGACGAAAAGTAATTGGACAAGGGACTCTAAGGGCTGCAATTAACTCTGAAGGCGTCTCCCTCGTTAACCTGTAATCAATGAAGTAGTTAAAAGGTCTGGGGTTGATTACAGGTGTGTGGTTTTGCATTTGGAAGCTGTTGCTGTGACCAGACAACATGCGGTCTAAGGAACTCTCAATTGAGGTGAAGCAGAACATCCTGAGGCTGAAAAAAAAAGAAAAAATCCATCAGAGAGATAGCAGACATGCTTGGAGTAGCAAAATCAACAGTCGGGTACATTCTTAGAAAAAAGGAATTGACTGGTGAGCTTGGGAACTCAAAAAGGCCTGGGCGTCCACGGATGACAACAGTGGTGGATGATCGCCGCATACTTTCTTTGGTGAAGAAGAACCCGTTCACAACATCAACTGAAGTCCAGAACACTCTCAGTGAAGTAGGTGTATCTGTCTGTAAGTCAACAGTAAAGAGAAGACTCCATGAAAGTAAATACAAAGGGTTCACATATAGATGCAAACCATTCATCAATTCCAAAAATAGACAGGCCAGAGTTAAATTTGCTGAAAAACACCTCATTAAGCCAGCTCAGTTCTGGAAAAGTATTCTATGGACAGATGAGACCAAGATCAACCTGTACCAGAATGATGGGAAGAAAAAAGTTTGGAGAAGAAAGGGAACGGCACATGATCCAAGGCACGCCACATCCTCTATAAAACATGGTGGAGGCAACGTGATGGCATGGGCATGCATGGCTTTCAATGGCACTGGGTCACTTGTGTTTATTGATGACATAACTAGAGATGAGCGAACCGGTCGCGGTTCGGCTCGAGGTTGGTTCGCCGAACGGACCTCCCGTTCGAGTTCGGTTCGTCGAACGTTCGACGAACCGAACTCGAACTGCATAGGAAACAATGGCAGGCAATCACAAACACAGAAAAACACCTAGAAAACACCCTCAAAGGTGTCCTAAAGGTGACAAACAACTCAAACACATTGGAAAGTGACAAGGACATATACTCATGCGAAAACAAAACAGCTGGACAAGGAAAAAGAGGAGGACACACAGATATAGGCATGGCACGCCCTTCTAAAATCATGTAAAACACCGCAAGGTGACTCCAAGCGGAGTCTCCCTTTTTTTCCAAAAATTGGGCCACACAGACACCCACCCCATCAGTGGCAGCACTTGGGCCCTAGTTGCAAACAGGATGTTTTGATTTGCATCAAGCACATTCAAAAATACGCCATTCTTATCCGTCCCCAGGATGACACCGGGGTAGGTAGCAAAGTATTTCCTGATCCCAGCTCTGTTCATCTTGGCTTCTTTTAAAAACACATCAAGCAAGGGTTACTCCAAGCGGAGTCTCCCTTTTTTCCAAAAATTGGGCCACACAGACACCCACCCCATCAGTGGCAGCACTTGGGCCCTAGTTGCAAACAGGATGTTTTGATTTGCATCAAGCACATTCAAAAATACGCCATTCTTATCCGTCCCCAGGATGACACCGGGGTAGGTAGCAAAGTCTTTCCTGATCCCAGCTCTGTTCATCTTGGCTTCTTTTAAAAACACATCAAGCAAGGGTTACTCCAAGCGGAGTCTCCCTTTTTTTCCAAAAATTGGGCCACACAGACACCCACCCCATCAGTGGCAGCACTTGGGCCCTAGTTGCAAACAGGATGTTTTGATTTGCATCAAGCACATTCAAAAATACGCCATTCTTATCCGTCCCCAGGATGACACCGGGGTAGGTAGCAAAGTATTTCCTGATCCCAGCTCTGTTCATCTTGGCTTCTTTTAAAAACACATCAAGCAAGGGTTACTCCAAGCGGAGTCTCCCTTTTTTCCAAAAATTGGGCCACACAGACACCCACCCCATCAGTGGCAGCACTTGGGCCCTAGTTGCAAACAGGATGTTTTGATTTGCATCAAGCACATTCAAAAATACGCCATTCTTATCCGTCCCCAGGATGACACCGGGGTAGGTAGCAAAGTCTTTGCTGATCCCAGCTCTGTTCATCTTGGCTTCTTTTAAAAACACATCAAGCAAGGGTTACTCCAAGCGGAGTCTCCCTTTTTTTCCAAAAATTGGGCCACACAGACACCCACCCCATCAGTGGCAGCACTTGGGCCCTAGTTGCAAACAGGATGTTTTGATTTGCATCAAGCACATTCAAAAATACGCCATTCTTATCCGTCCCCAGGATGACACCGGGGTAGGTAGCAAAGTATTTCCTGATCCCAGCTCTGTTCATCTTGGCTTCTTTTAAAAACACATCAAGCAAGGGTTACTCCAAGCGGAGTCTCCCTTTTTTCCAAAAATTGGGCCACACAGACACCCACCCCATCAGTGGCAGCACTTGGGCCCTAGTTGCAAACAGGATGTTTTGATTTGCATCAAGCACATTCAAAAATACGCCATTCTTATCCGTCCCCAGGATGACACCGGGGTAGGTAGCAAAGTCTTTGCTGATCCCAGCTCTGTTCATCTTGGCTTCTTTTAAAAACACATCAAGCAAGGGTTACTCCAAGCGGAGTCTCCCTTTTTTTCCAAAAATTGGGCCACACAGACACCCACCCCATCAGTGGCAGCACTTGGGCCCTAGTTGCAAACAGGATGTTTTGATTTGCATCAAGCACATTCAAAAATACGCCATTCTTATCCGTCCCCAGGATGACACCGGGGTAGGTAGCAAAGTATTTCCTGATCCCAGCTCTGTTCATCTTGGCTTCTTTTAAAAACACATCAAGCAAGGGTTACTCCAAGCGGAGTCTCCCTTTTTTCCAAAAATTGGGCCACACAGACACCCACCCCATCAGTGGCAGCACTTGGGCCCTAGTTGCAAACAGGATGTTTTGATTTGCATCAAGCACATTCAAAAATACGCCATTCTTATCCGTCCCCAGGATGACACCGGGGTAGGTAGCAAAGTCTTTGCTGATCCCAGCTCTGTTCATCTTGGCTTCTTTTAAAAACACATCAAGCAAGGGTTACTCCAAGCGGAGTCTCCCTTTTTTTCCAAAAATTGGGCCACACAGACACCCACCCCATCAGTGGCAGCACTTGGGCCCTAGTTGCAAACAGGATGTTTTGATTTGCATCAAGCACATTCAAAAATACGCCATTCTTATCCGTCCCCAGGATGACACCGGGGTAGGTAGCAAAGTCTTTGCTGATCCCAGCTCTGTTCATCTTGGCTTCTTTTAAAAACACATCAAGCAAGGGTTACTCCAAGCGGAGTCTCCCTTTTTTTCCAAAAATTGGGCCACACAGACACCCACCCCATCAGTGGCAGCACTTGGGCCCTAGTTGCAAACAGGATGTTTTGATTTGCATCAAGCACATTCAAAAATACGCCATTCTTATCCGTCCCCAGGATGACACCGGGGTAGGTAGCAAAGTCTTTGCTGATCCCAGCTCTGTTCATCTTGGCTTCTTTTAAAAACACATCAAGCAAGGGTTACTCCAAGCGGAGTCTCCCTTTTTTTCCAAAAATTGGGCCACACAGACACCCACCCCATCAGTGGCAGCACTTGGGCCCTAGTTGCAAACAGGATGTTTTGATTTGCATCAAGCACATTCAAAAATACGCCATTCTTATCCGTCCCCAGGATGACACCGGGGTAGGTAGCAAAGTCTTTGCTGATCCCAGCTCTGTTCATCTTGGCTTCTTTTAAAAACACATCAAGCAAGGGTTACTCCAAGCGGAGTCTCTCTTTTTTCCAAAAATTGGGCCACACAGACACCCACCCCATCAGTGGCAGCACTTGGGCCCTAGTTGCAAACAGGATGTTTTGATTTGCATCAAGCACATTCAAAAATACGCCATTCTTATCCGTCCCCAGGATGACACCGGGGTAGGTAGCAAAGTCTTTCCTGATCCCAGCTCTGTTCATCTTGGCTTCTTTTAAAAACACATCAAGCAAGGGTTACTCCAAGCGGAGTCTCCCTTTTTTTCCAAAAATTGGGCCACACAGACACCCACCCCATCAGTGGCAGCACTTGGGCCCTAGTTGTACACTTCACAGCTACATTTGCATCAATCACATTCAAAAATACCCCATAATTAACCGTCCCCAGGATGACACCGGGGTAGGTAGCAAAGTCTTTGCTGACCCATGACTTGTTCATCTTGGCTTCTTTTAAAAACAATGTAAGCAAGGGTTACTCCAAGCGGAGTCTCCCTTTTTTCCAAAAATTGGGCCACACAGACACCCACCCCATCAGTGGCAGCACTTGGGCCCTAGTTGCAAACAGGATGTTTTGATTTGCATCAAGCACATTCCAAATCCACAAGCATTTACTCTCCCCAGGATGACACAGGGGTAGTAAATTCCTTCTGGATCCATGACTTGTTCATTTTGATGAACGTCAGTCTGTCCACATTGTCACTGGACAGACGCGTGCGCTTATCTGTCAGCACACACCCAGCAGCACTGAATACACGTTCAGAGACAACGCTGGCAGCTGGACACGACAAAATCTCCAAGGCGTAACTGGAGAGCTCTGGCCATTTTTCTATGTTTGAAGCCCAAAAGGAGCAAGGCTCCAGTTGCACAGTCATGGCATCGATGTTCATTTGGAGATACTCCTGTATCATCCTCTCCAGCCGTTGAGTATGTGTCAGACTTGTTGTCTCTGGTGGCCTTGCAAAAGAGGGTCTAAAAAAATTATGAAAAGATTCCATAAAATTGCTGTTACCGGCACCAGATACGGTCCTACTGGTACGGGTAGACTGGTGAAGATGACGAGACCGTCCCATGTTTGTCAAGTTACAACTGGGAGATTCCCTCCCTGCACCTGCACGGTTGTTTGGTGGAAAAGCCGAGCTAAGATCGAGTAACAGCTTCTGCTGATACTCCTGCATACGTGCGTCCCTTTCTATGGCTGGAATTATGTCACAAAATTTGGACTTGTACCGGGGATCTAATAGTGTGGCAATCCAGTAGTCATCATCACTTCTAATTTTGACAATACGACTGTCATGTTGGAGGTAGTGCAACAAAAAGGCACTCATGTGTCTTGCGCAGCCATGCGGACCAAGTCCACGCTGTGTTTGTGGCATAGAGGTGCTACCCGTTCTTTCTTCCTCTGACATCTCCCCCCAACCTCTTTCAACTGAAATTTGACCAAGGTCTCCCTCATCCGCTGAGTCTTCCATGTCCATGGACAGTTCGTCCTCCATTTCTTCATGTTCTCCTGCACCTTGCTCAACATTTCGCCTGCTACTATGCGCCCTTGTCGATCCCTGTTCCCCATGGTCCCATGCCTGCTGCGTTGGTGATGATGAACGTCTGGACCTTGGTGATGTTGTTGTCCCTTGCACATATGAATCCTCCTGTAGTTCCTCCCCTTCATGTTGTCCCACCCCCTGACTCCGAATAGTGTTTAGCGTGTGCTCCAGCATGTAAATGACTGGAATCGTCATGCTGATAATGGCATTGTCAGAGCTAAACATATTCGTCGCCATGTCGAAACTGTGCAGAAGGGTGCATAGGTCCTTGATCTGAGACCACTCCATCAGGGTGATCTGCCCCACCTCTGCATCTCGTTGGCCCAGGCTATACGTCATGACGTATTGCACCAGGGCTCTGCGGTGCTGCCACAGTCGCTGTAACATGTGGAGAGTTGAATTCCAGCGTGTCGCCACATCGCATTTCAGGCGATGAACCGGCAGGCCGAAAGACTTCTGTAGCGATGCAAGTCGCTCAGCTGCGGCGCTTGAACGCCGGAAGTGAGCAGACAGTTTTCGTGCCCTGTTCAGAAGGCCATCTAGGCCGGGATAGTGTGTTAAAAATTGCTGCACGACAAGGTTCAACACGTGAGCCATACAAGGTACGTGTGTCACCTTGCCCAGGCGAAGGGCCGCACCCAGGTTTGCAGCATTGTCGCACACGGCCTTACCAGGCTGCAGGTTGAGTGGAGACAACCATTTATTAAACTCGGACCGCAGAGCTGACCACAACTCCTCAGCTGTGTGACTCTTATTACCAAGACATGTCAAGCTAAAGACCGCCTGATGCCGTTGCGCTCGGCTGCCAGCATAGTAATGAGGCGTGCGTGATTCCTTCTGCGCAGTGAGAACGCTGGTGGCCTGACCAGGCAGGCTTGGGGCGGAGGTGGAGGACCCAGATGAGGTGGAGGATGCAGAAGCTGTGGCGGAACTTGGACAGACAGAGGATTGACACACAAGTCGTGGGGACGGCAAGACTTGTGCAGCAGACCCTTCACCATCTATCACCATAGTTACCCAGTGCCCAGTCAGCGACATGTAACGTCCCTGTCCATGCTTACTGGTCCAAGTATCGGTGGTGAAATGCACCCGTTCACACACAGAGTTTCTCAAGGAAGCGGTGATGTTGTGTGCGACATGCTGGTGTAGCGCGGGCACACCTTTCTTAGAGAAGTAGTGGCGACTAGGCATCTGGTACTGGGGCACAGCGACAGACATAAGGTCTCTAAAATCCTGTGTGTCCACTAGGCGGAAAGGCAGCATTTCGGTAGCCAACAGCTTACAGAGGGATAGAGTCAACCTCTTAGCTTTGTCATGGGTCGGAGGAAGTGGCCTTTTATTTGACCACATCTGAGGGACAGAGATCTGGCTGCTGTGTGTAGACGGTGTTGAGTAGGGTGTCCCTGGAAAAATGCAGGTTTGTGAGGAAAGTGCAGGCGGAGACATGATGTTGCCTTCATCCAACGTTGGTGCTATCGATGTCTGAGAGAGCTGTACACACTCACTTGTTTCCCCTTCCAAACCAACTGACGACCTTACAAGCAAACTGCCTGTTGCGGTTACAGTGGTGGAAGTTTTGCGTGGAAAAACAGGTGTGACAGCTGTCCCCACAGTCCTAGAAGATGAAGAGCGCGCGGATGCACTGGAAGGGGCGGGAGGTGGATGGTTCGCTCCGCTAGCCGGCATTGCAGCACGGTGAGCTTCCCACCGGGACTTATGATATTTATTCATGTGACGATTCATGGAAGAAGTTGTCAAACTGCTGAGGTTTTGACCTCTACTAACAGAATCATGACAAATGTTACATATCACATGAGTTGGGCGATCTTTTTCGATGTGAAAAAAGGCCCAGGCTAGGCAAGGCTTAGAGGCCATGCGACCTGTTGATCCACCCCGAATAATGCTCATAGGCAGAGTGGTGGCTGAGGATGCAGTTGTAGACGTGCTACCAGTGCTCCGACTCTGTCCAGGAAGGCGCAAGGTAACTTCGTCGTCGGTTGCATCCTCCTCCACCGCCTCTGTTGACCTCCTCGAGTGCCTGACTGGGGGTTGACAGTAGGTGGGATCTAGAACGTCATCATCAATTGTTGTGTTCGCACTCCCCTCCCCCTCAGACCGAGCCTCTTCTTGCCCTGACCGAATATTTAAGTTGTCATCCCAATCGGGTATCTGCGTCTCATCTTCATCAGTATGTTCCTCATTGTCTATAACCACAGGTGTTACAGTTTGTGACAAAGGGTCAACATTATGCTCAGAAACTTGGTCCTCACGGCCTGAATCTGAGTCACAAAGGTTCTGGGCATCACTGCAGACCATTTCCTGTTCTGTACTCACTGTAGCTTGGGAGCAGACCTCTGATTCCCAGGCTATAGTGTGACTGAACAGCTCTGCAGACTCAGCCATCTCAGTTCCACCATACTGTGCAGGGCTGATGGAGACTTCAGAGCTGGGAGAAATCAAGTGTGATTGGGATGACAACTCAGAGGAATGGTGTTTTTTGGATGCGGTACTTGAAGTGGCTGAGAGGGCACTTGTTGGACCACTTGAGATCCATTCAAGCATTTTCCTTTTTTGCCCATCATCTACCTTTGTTCCTCTTGTTCGTGTCCGTAAAAAAGGGAGCACATCGGATTGTCCACAATAAGTAGTAGACATCTTACTTTTGCTAGTAGATGGTCTATCTTCAGCAGATGATAATGGAGCTTTGGCACCTTCCCCACTGACAAAACCTTTTTTGCCTTTTCCACCACGCCTCTTCCCCTTTCCACCAGCATCTGTCATTTTGCCACTCATGTTGATTGCGACAAGATTGTGGACTGAAAATGTGGTAGTAAAAATTGAGAGGTGGTGAAGATTGCAGTGGTGGTCTAGCTTTATTAACAGCAGAATAATAAAGAATAAATATCCCTGACAATGTAACTTAGTTATAATTCGTTGGAGTGTGCAACGCAGGCAGATGCGCTCTGCAAATGTCTTGGCACTAGTAGGACTATAGCAAAGTCCAATAGCCACGTATAGGATGCCACTAGGTACACTGAGTGTGTGCTAGTATAATGGCTTAGTTATAATTAGTTGGAGTGTGCAACGCAGGCAGACGTGCTGCAAATGTCTTGGCACTAGTGGGACTATAGCAAAGTCCAATAGCCACGTATAGGATGCCACTAGGTACACTGAGTGTGTGCTAGTATAATGGCTTAGTTATAATTAGTTGGAGTGTGCAACGCAGGCAGACGTGCTGCAAATGTCTTGGCACTAGTGGGACTATAGCAAAGTCCAATAGCCACGTATAGGATGCCACTAGGTACACTGAGTGTGTGCTAGTATAATGGCTTAGTTATAATTAGTTGGAGTGTGCAACGCAGGCAGACGTGCTGCAAATGTCTTGGCACTAGTGGGACTATAGCAAAGTCCAATATCCACGTATAGGATGCCACTAGGTTCACTGAGTGTGTGCTAGTATAATGGCTTAGTTATAATTAGTTGGAGTGTGCAACGCAGGCAGATGCGCTCTGCAAATGTCTTGGCACTAGTAGGACTATAGCAAAGTCCAATAGCCACGTATAGGATGCCACTAAAAAACACTTAGTGTGTGCAAGTATAATGGCTTAGTTATAATTAGTTGGAGTGTGCAACGCAGGCAGATGCGCTCTGCAAATGTCTTGGCACTAGTGGGACTATAGCAAAGTCCAATAGCCACGTATAGGATGCCACTAGGTACACTGAGTGTTTGCTAGTAAAATTGCTTAGTTTAAAAAAGTTGTAGTGTGCAATGCAGGCAGACGTGCTCTGCAAATGTCTTTGCACTAGTGGGACTATAGCAAAGTCCAATAGCCACGTATAGGATGCCACTAGGTACACTGAGTGTTTGCTAGTAAAATTGCTTAGTTTAAAAAAGTTGTAGTGTGCAATGCAGGCAGATGTGCTCTGCTAATGTCTTTGCACTAGTGGGACTATAGCAAAGTCCAATAGCCACGTATAGGATGCCACTAGGTACACTGAGTGTGTGCTAGTATAATGGCTTAGTTATAATTAGTTGGAGTGTGCAACGCAGGCAGACGTGCTGCAAATGTCTTGGCACTAGTGGGACTATAGCAAAGTCCAATAGCCACGTATAGGATGCCACTAGGTACACTGAGTGTGTGCTAGTATAATGGCTTAGTTATAATTAGTTGGAGTGTGCAACGCAGGCAGACGTGCTGCAAATGTCTTGGCACTAGTGGGACTATAGCAAAGTCCAATAGCCACGTATAGGATGCCACTAGGTACACTGAGTGTGTGCTAGTATAATGGCTTAGTTATAATTAGTTGGAGTGTGCAACGCAGGCAGACGTGCTGCAAATGTCTTGGCACTAGTGGGACTATAGCAAAGTCCAATAGCCACGTATAGGATGCCACTAGGTACACTGAGTGTGTGCTAGTATAATGGCTTAGTTATAATTAGTTGGAGTGTGCAACGCAGGCAGACGTGCTGCAAATGTCTTGGCACTAGTGGGACTATAGCAAAGTCCAATAGCCACGTATAGGATGCCACTAGGTACACTGAGTGTGTGCTAGTATAATGGCTTAGTTATAATTAGTTGGAGTGTGCAACGCAGGCAGACGTGCTGCAAATGTCTTGGCACTAGTGGGACTATAGCAAAGTCCAATAGCCACGTATAGGATGCCACTAGGTACACTGAGTGTGTGCTAGTATAATGGCTTAGTTATAATTAGTTGGAGTGTGCAACGCAGGCAGACGTGCTGCAAATGTCTTGGCACTAGTGGGACTATAGCAAAGTCCAATAGCCACGTATAGGATGCCACTAGGTACACTGAGTGTGTGCTAGTATAATGGCTTAGTTATAATTAGTTGGAGTGTGCAACGCAGGCAGACGTGCTGCAAATGTCTTGGCACTAGTGGGACTATAGCAAAGTCCAATAGCCACGTATAGGATGCCACTAGGTACACTGAGTGTGTGCTAGTATAATGGCTTAGTTATAATTAGTTGGAGTGTGCAACGCAGGCAGACGTGCTGCAAATGTCTTGGCACTAGTGGGACTATAGCAAAGTCCAATAGCCACGTATAGGATGCCACTAGGTACACTGAGTGTGTGCTAGTATAATGGCTTAGTTATAATTAGTTGGAGTGTGCAACGCAGGCAGACGTGCTGCAAATGTCTTGGCACTAGTGGGACTATAGCAAAGTCCAATAGCCACGTATAGGATGCCACTAGGTACACTGAGTGTGTGCTAGTATAATGGCTTAGTTATAATTAGTTGGAGTGTGCAACGCAGGCAGACGTGCTGCAAATGTCTTGGCACTAGTGGGACTATAGCAAAGTCCAATAGCCACGTATAGGATGCCACTAGGTACACTGAGTGTGTGCTAGTATAATGGCTTAGTTATAATTAGTTGGAGTGTGCAACGCAGGCAGACGTGCTGCAAATGTCTTGGCACTAGTGGGACTATAGCAAAGTCCAATAGCCACGTATAGGATGCCACTAGGTACACTGAGTGTGTGCTAGTATAATGGCTTAGTTATAATTAGTTGGAGTGTGCAACGCAGGCAGACGTGCTGCAAATGTCTTGGCACTAGTGGGACTATAGCAAAGTCCAATAGCCACGTATAGGATGCCACTAGGTACACTGAGTGTGTGCTAGTATAATGGCTTAGTTATAATTAGTTGGAGTGTGCAACGCAGGCAGACGTGCTGCAAATGTCTTGGCACTAGTGGGACTATAGCAAAGTCCAATAGCCACGTATAGGATGCCACTAGGTACACTGAGTGTGTGCTAGTATAATGGCTTAGTTATAATTAGTTGGAGTGTGCAACGCAGGCAGACGTGCTGCAAATGTCTTGGCACTAGTGGGACTATAGCAAAGTCCAATAGCCACGTATAGGATGCCACTAGGTACACTGAGTGTGTGCTAGTATAATGGCTTAGTTATAATTAGTTGGAGTGTGCAACGCAGGCAGACGTGCTGCAAATGTCTTGGCACTAGTGGGACTATAGCAAAGTCCAATAGCCACGTATAGGATGCCGTTAGGTACACTGAATGTTTGCTAGTATAATGGCTTACTTAGAATGAGTTGGAGTGTGCAGAGGACAAGAGGGTACAGTGGCAGGATTGTGGTGCTCTGGGTAGAGGAATGGAAGCCTGCCTTTCTATTCCCTCCTAATGGTGAAATGCAGGGAGGAAATCCCTGACCTGGGCTACACAGACGCTGTTGCTGTTTGCAGGACCTGTCACTTATGGCTCTCTGACCCTGCCGCTTTGAGCCCTTAAAAGGACTGCTAGAATGTGCTCTCCCTAAGCTGTCTAACGCTGTGTATGCAGCGCATACAGCTGTATCGGCTATAGGACTCAGGAGGACGGAGCTGCGACACTGATGTCTGACACCAAAGACGCAGAAGGCAGATAATGGCGTTCGTGAAGAAAATGTCCGGTTTTATAATGCAGGGACATGTGACATGCAGATCCTATCACACATGCCGTTGCTTCTCTGGCTCAAAGTCCACTTAGGTGTGTGTGTGTCTGTGATTGGCTGACATGCTGGCCCGCCCCACAAGACGCGCGCGCTTAGGGAAGGAAGACAAGAAAAAAAAAAAAAAAAATGGCGATCGCCATTATAGAAACAGCAGTGATCTGAAGGCGCTGTTCACGCACACTATACACTGAAATGTGATAATAGTTTGATTCACAGAGTGACTTACACTATTACAGCAGAAACCAAGCTAGGATTTAGCTGTTTTTTGGCTGCTAGAACCGTTCTCGAACGTTTCTAGAACTATCGAGCTTTTGCAAAAAGCTCGAGTTCTAGTTCGATCTAGAACATGCCCCAAAATCACTCGAGCCGCGAACTGGAGAACCACGAACCACGAACCGCGCTCAACTCTAGACATAACAGCAGACAAGAGTAGCCGGATGAATTCTGAAGTGTACCGGGATATACTTTCAGCCCAGATTCAGCCAAATGCCGCAAAGTTGATCGGACGACGCTTCATAGTACAGATGGACAATGACCCCAAGCATACAGCCAAAGCTACCCAGGAGTTCATGAGTGCAAAAAAGTGGAACATTCTGCAATGGCCAAGTCAATCACCAGATCTTAACCCAATTGAGCATGCATTTCACTTGCTCGAATCCAGACTTAAGACGGAAAGACCCACAAACAAGCAAGACCTGAAGGCTGCGGCTGTAAAGGCCTGGCAAAGCATTAAAAAGGAGGAAACCCAGCGTTTGGTGATGTCCATGGGTTCCAGACTTAAGGCAGTGATTGCCTCCAAAGGATTCGCAACAAAATATTGAAAATAAAAATATTTTGTTTGGGTTTGGTTTATTTGTCCAATTGCTTTTGACCTCCTAAAATGTGGAGTGTTTGTAAAGAAATGTGTACAATTCCTACAATTTCTATCAGATATTTTTGTTCAAACCTTCAAATTAAACGTTACAATCTGCACTTGAATTCTGTTGTAGAGGTTTCATTTCAAATCCAATGTGGTGGCATGCAGAGCCCAACTCGCGAAAATTGTGTCACTGTCCAAATATTTCTGGACCTAACTGTATATATATATATATATATATATATATATATATATAGTGAGACAGGGGATATAGCTCAGCTGGGATCTTTGCTTTGGTCCAAGAAAGTGGCTATGGATTCACAGATGACAGCGGCAGACTGGCAGGTTCCACACAGATACGGCCACTGCCATTTTTTTATTGTGTACACTTATCTCTCAGTGTTACACATGCTAAAACAGGAAAATAAATGTCTAAGGCCGTCTGGCCACTAACTAACAGAATGCTAACTACAAAATAAACCTATGTAAGAAACAAAATAGTATTCTCTTACTGTGTCAGTTCCTCAGCACAGCAAGTGGAGGTATGGAGTCTCAGCACCAGCAGCTATGAGCCTGTACTACTCTCCTCAGCAGTCTCCTTGTTCTGAATGCCTCCTGATTATTTCAGCTGATCCAGTGAGGAATCAAAACCTGGATTAAATGTGGAGAAGGGAGCAACCAGTCCCACTGCCATTCCTACTGATTACTCCAGGAAAAACCGAGCCCAAAACTACACTGAAATAAACAGGCTTCAGTGACTAACTTATTGCTGAGCCAGATCTGATTTTCCCAGCTTTTCCCAGCCCATTTGCATGGGCTGACTGCTCCACATTCAGTACATGGGAACATATGAAATGAACCGAGGGGAAACATACCTGTTCTCTAGTACTTCTCCTCTCGACATCTCACATTCATCCCCCCTCTGTTCGAGCCCGTTGGGTCGGACACAATGACTTACCAAGCAGTGCGTTCTAGACAACGCGTCTGCGTTCCCATGCGCCTTGCCTGCTCTGTGCTACACTGAAAATTTAAAATATGTAACGCCAAGAACCAGCGTGTCACCCGCGCATTGCCCTCTTTTGCCTGGGACATTCATGTCAGGGGTGAATGGTCCGTTACTAGTAGAGATGAGCGAACTGGTCGCGGTTCGGCTCGAGTTCGGTTCGCCGAACGGGCGTCTCGTTCGAGTTCGGTTCGGCGAACATTCGACGAACCGAACTCGAACCGCATAAGAAACAATGGCAGGCAATCACAAACACATACAAACACCTAGAAAACACCCTCAAAGGTGTCCAAAAGGTGACAAACAACTCACAACACAACACAAACACATGGGAAAGTGACAAGGACATATACTCATGCGAAAACAAAACAGCAGGACAAGGAAAAAGAGGAGGAGACACAGATATAGGCATGGCACGCCCTTCTAAAATCATGTAAAACACCGCAAGGTGACTCCAAGCGGAGTCTCCCTTTTTTCCAAAAATTGGGCCCCACACACACCCACCCCTTCAGTGGCAGCACTTGTGCCCCAGTTGTACACATCACAGCTAGATTTGCATCAAGCACATTCAAAAATACGCCATACTTAACCGTCCCCAGGATGACACTGGGGTAGGTAGCAAAGTCTTTCCTGATCCCAGCGCTGTGCATCTTGAATCATTTTTAAAAACAATGTAAGCAAGGGTTACTCCAAGCGGAGTCTCCCTTTTTTCCAAAAATTGGGCCACACACACACCCACCCCTTCAGTGGCAGCACTTGTGCCCCAGTTGTACACTTCACAGCTAGATTTGCATCAAGCACATTCAAAAATACGCCATACTTAACCGTCCCCAGGATGACACTGGGGTAGGTAGCAAAGTCTTTCCTGATCCCAGCGCTGTGCATCTTGGATCATTTTTAAAAACAATGTAAGCAAGGGTTACTCCAAGCGGAGTCTCCATTTTTTCCAAAAATTGGGCCCCACACACACCCACCCCTTCAGTGGCAGCACTTGTGCCCCAGTTGTACACTTCACAGCTAGATTTGCATCAAGCACATTCAAAAATACGCCATACTTAACCGTCCCCAGGATGACACCGGGGTAGGTAGCAAAGTCTTTCCTGATCCCAGCGCTGTGCATCTTGGATCATTTTTAAAAACACAGCAAGGGTTACTCCAAGAAGAGTCTCCCTTTTTTCCAAAAATTGGGCCACACAGACACCCCATCAGTGGCAGCACTTGTGCCCTAGTTGTACACTTCACAGCTAGATTTGCATCAAGCACATTCAAAATACACAAGCATTTACTCTCCCCAGGATGACACAGGGGTAGTAAATTCCTTTTGGATCCATGACTTGTTCATTTTGATGAACGTTAGTCTGTCCACATTGTCACTGGACAGACGCGTGCGCTTATCTGTCAGCACACACCCAGCAGCACTGAAGACACGTTCAGAGACAACGCTGGCAGCTGGACACGACAAAATCTCCAAGGCGTAAGTGGAGAGCTCTGGCCATTTTTCAAGATTTGAAGCCCAAAATGAGCAAGTCTCCATTTGCAAAGTAATGGCATCGATGTTCATTTGGAGATACTCCTGTATCATCCTCTCCAGCCGTTGACTATGTGTCAGACTTGTTGTCTCTGGTGGCCTTGCAAAGGAGGGTCTAAAAAAATTATGAAAAGATTCAATAAAATTGCTGTTACCAGCTCCAGATACGGTGCTACTGGTACGGGTAGACTGTTGAAGATGACGAGACCGTCCCATTGTTGTCAAGTTACAACTGGGAGATTCACTCCCTGCACCTGCACGGTTGTTTGGTGGAAAAGCCGAGCTAAGATCGAGTAACAGCTTCTGCTGATACTCCTGCATATGTGCGTTTCTTTCTATGGCTGGAATTATGTCACAAAATTTGGACTTGTACCGGTGATCTAATAGTGTGGCAAGCCAGTAGTCATCATCACTTCTAATTTTGACAATACGAGGGTCATGTTGGAGGTAGTGCAGCAAGAAGGCACTCATGTGTCTTGCGCAGCCATGCGGACCAAGTCCACGCTGTGTTTGTGGCATAGAGGTGCTAACCGTTCTTTCTTCCTCTGATATCTCCCCTCAACCTCTTTCAACTGAAATTTGACCAAGGTCTCCCTCATCCGCTGAGTCGTCCATGGACAGGTCGTCCTCCATTTCTTCATGTTCTCCTGCACCTTCCTCAACATTTCGCCTGCTACCATGCGCCCTTGTTGATCCCTGTCCCCCATGGTCCCATGCCTGCCGCGTTGGTGATGATGAACGTCTGGACCTTAGTGATGTTGTTGTGTCTTGTGCATATGAATCCTCCTGTAGTTCCTCCCCTTCCTGTTGTCCCATCCCCTGACTCCGAATAGTGTTTAGCGTGTGCTCCAGCATGTAAATGACTGGAATTGTCATGCTGATAATGGCATTGTCAGCGCTAAACATATTCGTCGCCATGTCGAAACTGTGCAGAAGGGTGCATAGGTCCTTGATCTGAGACCACTCCATCAGGGTTATCTGCCCCACCTCTGCATCTCGTTAGCCCAGGCTATACATCATGACGTATTGCACCAGGGCTCGGCGGTGCTGCCACAGTCGCTGTAACACGTGGAGAGTCGAATTCCAGCGTGTCGCCACATCGCATTTCAGGCGATGAACCGGCAGGCCGAAAGACTTCTGGAGCAATGCAAGTCGCTCAGCAGCGATGGTTGAATGGCGGAAGTGAGCAGACAGTTTTCGTGCCCTGTTCAGAAGGCCATCTAGGCGGGGATAGTGTGTTAAAAATTGCTGAACAACAAGGTTCAACACGTGAGCCATACAAGGCACGTGTGTCACCTTGCCCAGGCGAAGGGCCGCACCCAGGTTTGCAGCATTGTCGCACACGGCCTTACCAGGCTGCAGGTTGAGTGGAGACAACCATTTATTAAACTCAGTCTCCAGAGCTGCCCACAACTCATCCGCTGTGTGACTCCTATTTTCAAGACATGTCAAGCTAAAGACCGCCTGATGCCGTTGCGCTCTGCTGCCAGTATAGTAATGAGGGGTGCGTGATTCCTTCTGCGCAGTGAGAATGCTGGTGGCCTGACCAGGCAGGCTTGGGGCGGAGGTGGAGGACCCAGATGAGGTGGAGGAGGCAGAAGCAGTGGCGGAACTTGGACAGACAGAGGATTGACACAAAAGTCGTGGGGACGGCAAGACTTGTGCAGCAGACCCTTCACCATCTATCACCATAGTTACCCAGTGCCCAGTCAGCGACATGTAACGTCCCTGTCCATGCTTACTGGTCCAAGTATCGGTGGTGAAATGCACCCATTCACACACAGAGTTTCTCAAGGAAGCGGTGATGTTGTGTGCGACATGCTGGTGTAGCGCAGGCACACCTTTCTTAGAGAAGTAGTGGCGACTGGGCATCTGGTACTGGGGCACAGCGACAGACATAAGGTCTCTAAAATCCTGTGTGTCCACCAGGTGGAAAGGCAGCATTTCGGTAGCCAAGAGCTTACAGAGGGATAAAGTCAACCTCTTAGCTTTGTCATGGGTCGCAGGAAATGGCCTTTTATTTGTCCACATCTGAGGGACAGAGATCTGGCTGCTGTGTGTAGACGGTGTCGAGTAGGGTATCCCTGGAAAAATGCAGGTTTGTGAGGAAAGTGCAGGCGTAGACATGATGTTGCCTTCATCCAACGTTGGTGCTATCGATGTCTGAGAGAGCTGTACAAACGCACTTGATTCCCCTTCCAAACCCACTGACGACCTACCAAGAAAACTGCCTGTTGTGGTTACAGTGGTGGAAGTTGTGCGTAGAAAACCAGATGTGACAGCTGTCCCCACAGTCCTAGAAGATGAAGAGCGCGCGGATGCACTGGAAGGGGCAGGTGGTGGATGGTTCGCTCTGCTAGGCCGCATTGCAGCACGGTGAGCTTCCCACTGGGACATATGATATTTATTCATGTGACGATTCATGGAAGAAGTTGTCAAACTGCTGAGGTTTTGCCCTCTACTAACAGAATCACGACAAATTTTACAGATCACATAATTTGGGTGATCTTTTGCTATGTCAAAAAAGGACCAGGCTAGGCAAGGCTTAGAGGGCATGTGACCTGCTGAGCCACCCTGACTACTGCTCAGAGGCACAGTGGTGGCTGAGGATGCAGTTGTAGACGTGCTACCAGTACTCCGACTCTGTCCAGGAAGGCGCAAGGTAACTTCGTTGTCAGTTGCATCCTCCTCCACCGTCTCTGTTGACCTCCTCGAGGGCCTGACTGTGGGTTGACAGTAGGTGGGATCTAGAACTTCCTCATCAATTGTTGTGTTTGCACTCCCCTCACCCTCAGACCGAGCCTCTTCTTGCCCTGACCGAATATTTAAGTTGTCATCCCAATCTGGTATCTGCGTCTCATCGTCATCAGTATGTTCCTCATTGTCTATTACCACAGGTGTTTCAGTTTGTGAATAAGGGTCAACATTATGCTCAGAAACTTGGTCATCACGGCCTGAATCAGAGTCACAAAGGTTCTGCGCATCACTGCAGACCATTTCCTGGTCTGTACTCACTGTAGTTTGGGAGCAGACCTCTGATTCCCAGGCTATAGTGTGACTGAACAGCTCTGCAGACTCAGCCATCTCAGTTCCACCATACTGTGCAGGGCAGATGGAGACTTCAGAGCTGGGAGAAAGCAAGTGTGATTGGGATGACAACTCAGAGGACTGGTGTTTTTTGGATGCGGTAGTTGAGGTGGAGGAGAGGGCACTTGTTGGACCACTTGAGATCCATTCAAGCATTTTCCTTTTTTGGCCATCATCTACCTTTGTTCCAGTTGTTCGTGGCCGTAAAAAAGGGAGCACATCGGAATGTCCACGGTGAGTAGTAGACATCTTACTTTTGCTGGAAGATGGTCTATCTTCAGCAGATGTTAATGGAGCTTTGCCACCTTCCTTATGGACAAACCCTTTTTTTCCTTTTCCAACACGCCTCTTCCCCTTTCCACCAGAATCTGTCATTTTGCCACTTATTTTGATTGTGACAAGATTGTGCACTTAAAATGTGGTAGTAAAAATTGAGAGGTGGTGTAGATTGCAGCGGTGGTCTAGCTTTATTAACAGCAGAATAAACAACAATAACTATCCCTGACAATGCAACTACGGCCCTTAAACTGGCAGCATAGTTTGCTAGTATAATGACTTAGTAACAATGAGTTTGAGTGTGCAATGCAGAGGTGCTGCACATAGATTTGCACCAGTGGGACACTAATGGAAGTCGAATAGCCACTTTTAGGATGCCACTAAGTTTACTCAGTGTTTGCTAGTATAATGGCTTAGTAACAATGAGTTTGAGTGTGCAATGCAGAGGTGCTGCACATAGGTTTGCACCAGTGGGACACTAATGGAAGTCCAACAGCCACTTTTAGGATGCCACTAAGTTTCCTCAGTGTTTGGTATTATAATGGCTTTGTAACAATGAGCTTGAGTGTGCAATGCAGAGGTGCTGCAAATATCTTTGCACTAGTGGGACACTAATGGAAGTCCAACAGCCACTTTTAGGATGCCACTAAGTTTACTCAGTGTTTCCTAGTATAATGGCTTAGTAACAATGAGTTTGAGTGTGCAATGCAGAGGTGCTGCACATAGATTTGCACCAGTGGGACACTAATGGAAGTCCAACAGCCACTTTTAGGATGCCACTAAGTTTCCTCAGTGTTTGGTATTATAATGGCTTTGTAACAAGGAGCTTGAGTGTGCAATGCAGAGGTGCTGAAAATATCTTTGCACTAGTGGGACACTAATGGGAGTCCATTAGCCACTTTTAGGATGCCACTAAGTTTACTCAGTGTTTGCTAGTATAATGGCTTAGTAACAATGAGTTTGAGTGTGCAATGCAGAGGTACTGCACATAGATTTGCACCAGTGGGACACTAATGGAATTCCAACAGCCACTTTTAGGATGCCACTAAGTTTACTCAGTGTTTGGTATTATAATGGCTTTGTAACAATGAGGTTGAGTGTGCAATGCAGAGGTGCTGCAAATATCTTTGCACCAGTGGGACACTAATGGAAGTCCAACAGCCACTTTTAGGATGCCACTAAGTTTACTCAGTGTTTGCTAGTATAATGGCTTAGTAACAATGAGCTTGAGTGTGCAAAGGGCAGGAGGGTACAGTGGCAGGGTTGTGGGTCTGGGTAGAGGAAAGGAAGCCTCCCTTTCTATCCCTCCTAATGGGGAAATGCAGCGAGGAAATCCCTGACCTTAGCTACACAGACGCTGTCATCTTGTGTAGCTGTTAAAATCTGTTTTCACGTAACCTGACTGTCACCTATGGCTCTAACCCTGCCGGTGTTAGCCCTTAAAAGGACTAATAGAAACTTCTATCCCTATTCTGTATAGCTCTGTGTATAGAGCGTACACAGCAGTATCGAAGACAGGAGCTACACCAGCGATGACTGAAACCAAGACGCAGAAGGCAGATAATGGCGTGCTGGAGGAAAATGTCCGTTTTTATAATGCATGGACATGTGACATGGACATCCTATCACACATGCCGTTGCTTCTCTGGCTAAAAGTCCACTTAGCTGTGTGTGTGTCTGGGATTGGCTGACATTCTGGCCCGCCCCACTACACGCGCGCGCTTAGGGAAGGAAGACAAGGAAAAAAAAAACATTATCCAAACAGCAGTGATCTGAATGCGCTGTTCCCGCACACTATACGCTGAAATTTCATAATAGTGTGAGTCACAGAGTGACTTACACTATTACAGCGGAAAGCCAGCTAGTAATTAGCTTGTCTTTTTGCTGCTAGAACCGTTCTCGAACGTATCTAGAACTATCGAGCTTTAGCAAAAAGCTCGAGTTCTAGTTCGATCTAGAACAGCCCCCAAAATCACTCGAGCCGCGAACTGGAGAACCGCGAACCGCACTCAACTCTAGTCACTAGGCTAAATTGGCGTCCTAGTAAATAATAGCGCAGGGTTTCCAGGGCCCACTTCACAGCTAAGGCTTCTCGCTCAACCACACTGTATTTTTTTTCTGCCTCCTTAAGTTTTCTGCTTAGTTGGCCCACCAGAGGCATCTGTTTGAACAATAAACTCCCGTTTAAAGTTTGGGGTAACCAACACTGGTTGGTCACATAAAGCCTTTTTCAACCCTTGAAAGACGTTCTCTGCTTCTGCGTTCCACTTTATTGAGACAGAGGTTGACCCCTTGGTAAGATCTGTGAGTGGGGCTGCGATAGTAGCAAAATTTTTGATGAACCGCTGGTAATAACCAATGATCCTCAAAAAGGCTCTGACCTGTCTTTTGGTGACTGGTTGTGGCCAATTCTGAATGGCGTCCACTTTTTTTAGCCTGAGGTTTTATAACTCCCCTACCAATCATGTATCCCAGATAGCGAGCTTCTTCCAACCCCAATGTACACTTCTTGGGATTGGCAGTCAACCTGGCAGCCCTTAGAGAGTGCAAGACAGCTTGTACCTTCGGCAAATGAGTTTCCCAGTTATCACTAAAGATAATGATATCGTCCAAATATGCGGCTGCATACTGGACACGGGGCTTTAGGATGATATCCATTAGTCTTTGGAAGGTGGCTTGGGCTCCATGCAACCCAAATGGCATATCCCGATACTGGAACAGTCCCTGTGGCATAACAAAGGCAGTTTTCTCTTTGGCCGAGTCAGTGAGGGGAATCTGCCAATAACTTTTTGTTAAGTCAATAGTGGATATGTATCTGGCTGAACCTAGTCTCTCTATAAGTTCATCAACTCTTGGCATGGGGTAGGCATCGAATTTCGATACCTCATTTAACTTGCGAAAATCATTACAAAACCGGATAGACCCATCGGGCTTGGGCACCAGTACGATAGGACTAGCCCACTCACTCCGGGACTCCGCAATAACCCCGAGCGCCAGCATTTTCTTTACTTCCTGGGCAATGGAATTCGATATGGTTTTAACCGTACTCGTGTCTGAGGGTCGGTGACAATGTCATGTTTAATTAGGTGAGTACGGCCGGGTAGTTCGGAAAAAATATCTGCGTTTCTCTGTATGAACGCCTTGGTTTCTTGTATTTGGGTCTTGGATAGCGTGTCTGCAATAGCCACCTCTGGTGGTACTATCTGGGGGTCACTTACCTCAGATGTTGGTGCCACTCGAGGCCCACTATCAAGGGTAGTCTCTGCTACCAGACTCTCTCTGTCCCACCAGGAACTTAAGCAAGTTTATGTGGTAGATTTGTTGGGGTTTTCTCTTGTCTGGTTGGTGTACCTTATAATTCACTTCACTTATTTTTTACAGCACCTCGTATGCCCCCTGCCATTTTGCAAGAAATTATTTTCTACAGTAGGTACCAACACTAACACCCTCTCCCCAGGTTGAAAAACTCGTGTTTTAGCCGCCCGGTTGTACACCCTGCTTTGGGCGCGTTGGGCGCGCTCCAAACATTCTTTGACTATTGGCATAACTGCCGCAATTCTGTCCTGCATGATTGTTATATGTTCAACTACACTGCGGTAAGGAGTCACCTCTTGCTCTCAAGTCTCCTTGGCAATATCCAACAGTCTTCTGGGACACCGCCCATAGACCAATTCAAAAGGTGAAAAGCCCGTGGAGGATTGGGGTACCTCTCGTATGGCGAACAAGAGATATAGCAGGAGAGCATCCCAATCCCTTACGTCCTTATCCACCACCCTTTTCAACATCCTCTTTAGGGTTTTATTAAAGCGCTCGACCAGACCGTCAGTTTGAGGGTGATACACTGAGGTACGCAGGTGGGAGATTTTTAGTAATTTACATAGTTCTTTAAGTATATGAGACATAAAGGGGGTCCCCTGATCCATAAGTATCTCTTTTGGAATGCCTGTGCGAGAAAACATGTTAAAAGCTCCTTTGAAATTGCTTTTGCATTGGCATTCCGTAAGGGTACAGCCTCCGGATAACGGGTGGCGTAATCCAGTACCACCAAAATGTATTGATGACCCCTGGCAGATTTAACTAATGGACTGACTAAATCCATTACTATCCTCTCAAAGGGCACCTCTATTATTGGCAAGGGTACAAAGGGGCTTCTAAAATGTGTCATAGGTGCAGTCAACTGGCATGTAGGACAGGACTGACAGTACTGAGTTACATCTCCCATCTGACCCAGCCAAAAGAAACGTTGCAGAATACGGTATTTTGTCTTTTCTCTAGCCAGGTGGCCCCCCAAGGGATGTTTATGTGCCAGGTCTAAAACCACCTGACGAAAAGATTTTGGTACCACTAGCTGTTCCACCACCACTCCTCGCATCTTGTCAATGTGGTACAGCATGCCCTGTTGCACTGCCACATGTGGAAACTCATTTTGAGCCCCTGGGTTTCCCTGGGTTTCCCTCAGAGACCTTCACATTTTCCCATGCCCTTGTAGTAGGATCTTGGTGTTGAGCAGTCCCGAAATTATCACGGGCCACCTCAAGACCTGGCATCTCTATACCATCCTCTAGCGTGTCCGCCTCGCCTGCAAACACACCCAGAGGAGAGTGTACAGATTCTGGAGCTACCCCTGTGGTGGGTCCCCCATCATCTTGCTCCAGTGGCTCAGGGGCAAGCCCCAGGGTATCGTTCACCAGTTTTTCTTCAACCGGGGTGTTCACGCCATTTTTAATGTTGCACAAGTCCCAGAATAAGGGAAAGTCTCTCCCCAGGATTACACTATGCAACATAGTCATTACGATCACCACCTGATGTCTTTTGGCCCCCAAGAGTGTGGCAAGAGTTACCCAGGCTGTGGGGTAGTTTTTTAGCATCGCCATGTATGGAACTAATGCCCACAGTTGAATCTGTTATTGCTCCAGGGTCCACCAAGCTAGCATGTACCAAGGTTACTTGACTGTCAGAGTCTAAGATGGCTTTCACACTATAGCCGTTGACCTCAATGCAACACACATGTTTTTCATTTCCCGTGAGGATCTCCGCAGCACAGACTGTACATATAATGACAGACACCTTGTAGTGTTATAGTCCATCGGCTCTGTAGTTAATGGGCAGTTAGCAGCTACGTGGCTGAGCCCACGACATCACCAACACTGAATAGGCCCTTGCTTCCCAGTTGGGGACTTCAGTCTGGGCCTGTTGAGTTGCTGAGAAATTACACCGCTAACATAGTCCTTTGTGGACCTGCTACCCCTAGTTGCAACATTCTCTTCTTTTGAAAAAGGAGTAGTTTTAGCAGGACTTTCAGGCGATTTCCTAGAACCCCAGCAAGGCGAAAGCATCCACTGGAGTAGGCTTTCAGAAGCGCTGTAACGCTCGACCATTTTCACTAACTGGTCAGCGCTAGTTGGGTCACCCTGTCCGACCCACCTTTGGATCTTAGCCGGTAAGGATCGCAGGTACTTGTCTAGGACAACACGTTCCACCATCTGTGCGGGCGCCATTTATTCACCAGATGGATGAGGTCATGCATTTGTGAACGAGCTGGGTGATGTGCCACAAAAGTCCATAGATGTACCCTCTGTGCCCGTACATATGTGTTTACTCCCAGCCTTGCCAGGATTTCACCTTTTAGTTTAATATAGTCCATAGCATCAGCTCCACTTAGATCATAATATGCTTTTTGCGGATCTCCGATCAGGAATGGAGCGACCACTTCAGCCCATTTGTCCACCGGTAGGCGCTCACGTTCTGCAATACGTTCAAATACTGCCAAACATGCTTCCACATCATCATCAGTAGTCATTTTAAGTAAAGTCTTTTGTACGGCTTTCTGCGCACTGGCAGAGCCTTGTGCACAGTCCTCCGCGTCTCGAGGCTGCCGAACCAAGGACTTTTTTATTGCATTTAACTGCTCTTGTTGCATTTGGTGCTGCTACTCCAGCGCCTTCTGGAGGTAAGTCTTGGTCTGTTGTTGGTTAATGTTGGCCTGCACCAACTGATTCAGCAGCTCCTCCATATTGCTGGTCTCTTGGCTCTTCAGCAGCACAGGAGCTTTCAGCCAGGACATTAACAAGAGCCAATGCACATAGAACGGTTTATCTGTAGTTACAGTCCAATAGCCACTAATGCCCGCATTCTCCACCATTTGTGAGACAGGGGATATAGCTCAGCTGGGATCTTTGCTTTGGTCCAAGAAAGTGGCTATGGATTCATAGATGACAGCGGCAGACTGGCAGGTTCCATACAGATACGGCCACTGCAATGTTTTATTGTGTACACTTATCTCTCAGTGTTACACATGCAAAAACAGGAAAATAAATGTTTAAGGCCGTCTGGCCACTAACTAACAACAGAATGGTAACTACAAAATAAACCTATGTAACAAACAAAACAGTATTCTCTTACTGTGTCGGTTCCTCAGCACAGCAAGCGGAGGTATGGAGTCTCAGCACCAGCAGCCATGAGCCTGTACTGCTCTCCTCAGCAGTCTCCTTGTTCTGAATGCCTCCTGATTATTTCAGCTGATCCAGTGAGGAATCAAAACCTGGATTGAATGTGGAGAAGGGAGCAACCAGTCCCACTGCCATTCCTACTGATTAGTCCAGGAAAAACCGAAACCAAAATTACACTGAAATAAACAGGCTTCAGTGACTAACTTATTGCTGAGCCAGATATAACTTTCCGAGCTTTTCCCAGCCCATTTGCATGGGCTGACTGCTCCACAGTCAGTACATGGAGACATATGAAATGAACCGATGGGAAACATACCTGTTCTCTAGTACTTCTCCCCTCGGTATCTCACAATCTATAATCCGGAATTGCGTCAGTGCAGACCTTCATTGGACCTGTGAGCTGACTAATAAAGTGTGCTTGTGCATTCAAAATTCATCGGTATGGACCTGCATGTTCACAAATGCTGGTATCCGCATCAATTAATTATTATTATTATTATTATTTATTATTATAGCGCCATTTATTCCATGGCGCTTTACAAGTGAGAGAGGGTATTTGTACAACAATCATTAACAGTACAAGACAGACTGGTATAGGAGGAGAGAGGACCCTGCCCGCGAGGGCTCACAGTCTACAGGGAATGGGTGATGGTACAATAGGTGAGGACAGAGCTGGTTGCGCAGTGGTGTACTGGACTGAGGGCTATTGTAGGTTGTAGGCTTGTTGGAAGAGGTACATCTTGAGGTTCCTCTTGAAGCTTTCCACGGTAGTGGAGAGTCTGATGTGCTGAGGTAGAGCGTTCCAGAGTATGGGGGATGCACGGGAGAAATCTTGTACGCGATTGTGGGAAGAGGAGATAAGAGAGGAGCAGAGAAGGAGATCTTGTAAGGATCTGAGGTTGCGTGCAGGTAGGTACCGGGAGACTAGGTCACAGATGTAGGGAGGAGACCGGTTGTGCATGGCTTTGTATGTCATGGTTAATGTTTTGAACTGGAGTCGTTGGGCGATGGGAAGCCAGTGAAGGGATTGGCAGAGTGGCGAGGCTGGGGAGTAGCGAGGGGAGAGGTGGATTAAGCGGGCCGCAGAGTTTAGGATAGATTGGAGGGGTGCAAGAGTGTTGGAAGGGAAGCCAATAAATTAATGGGTCCATACCCAAGGACTCAACACTTGAATCTCACATATAATAGTGAGAAAATGATAGTAAAATTTTGTAGTAAATATTATATCTCATCACTATAGAAACAGGACTAAATGCAGATCTATGTACTAACAGCCATTATAAGACCACTCAGGTAACTCAGGTTCAAAACATCAAACGTAAATGCCAAATCCTCTCAATCGTTATATATATATATATATATATATATATATATATATATCCAAAGGAGAAAGAAAGTCGTACTCCAGATGATCACCATATAACTCAGTCTTTATTGCAGGGGAAACATGAGGGTACAAGCGGTGGGGAGGGTGAGACAAGCCATACAACGCCGGACGACGGCGTGCCGTTTCGCTAGAACTTAGCTTCCACAGGTCCAGTGCAAACTGCCATGCAGCACCGCCCTTTTAACACAAATTGTGTGGGTACTGCATTAGCAGAGTGATTTAAAATGCAAATGTAAGTATACAATTAGTAGCTGCAAAAAACAGGTGAAGACTTCAAGGGTATTAACATATCACAGTCTAATACACATATCTCTCAAAATACAATAATATACAAAAGGCGGACAGAATCACAATCCCTACAAGAACAGAACAAAATTCTGATGTACAGTACAGCGAGCACAAAAACAGTAGAAATTATTTTAAATTAGTGAAAAAAAAAAAAAATTGTTTCAGAGACAATGTATGCAATAATGTTAAAATGCAAAACAGTAGCTATTAATCAACGCCATGATCAGACAGTGCTAGTGTGTCGCCCGGGGACCAGGGGGTACTCAGATCCGGGCCACAGAGTCACTTCTGTGGGTATCACGATGGCGTGACCCGGTCTGTGATCCCAGGCTCCACAGTAAAAGGGGATTTAGTAAGGGGAATTGTTATAGTTCGTGACGCCACCCACGGTTGTGGTGATGGCACCACTGCTGCTCAGTGTGGGGGTCCCGGGGATGGTATGGAGCAGCTAGATGTTATTTCTCCCCTCCGTGGGTAGGGGGTTGGTAGTCCCGGGGCCCGGTGATGGGGTAAGCAGGGAGCAGGGCGCAGTGCTGCAGTGCGATGCCCGAGGGCACGGGTGTACTCACAAGAAAGTCACACGGAGTCACTGGTGAACTAAGAATTGCCGGTGTCCGCAGCCTTTGGTACGGGGTGTTAGTGTCCCACACACGGTGCAGCAGCCCTTGTTGTTCTTCCCTGCAGCCAAGTGCCTTTCTCTCCTCTCTCTTCCACTTTCTCCTCAGCCGGGGACGGGGAATCTACTCCCCTGTAGTGATCCGGGTACCCAGGTACCGAGGGGCCACCGCCCAGCTCCGGCTACCTGTTCTGGCCCCTTCCTCACTACGGCCTGCCCTGGTCCTCTTGGAGAACGCTTCACTCCCAGCCGGGAGCTGAACTCCAGACCTCTGTTCTCTCTGACCTCTCCACACTCTCTGCTCCAGCCCCTCCCCTCTCCTCTGCTTTTCCCTTACACTGGGGGCTGTGCTTGTTTGGCTGCACCAGTGTGAGATCATATTACCAAGGAGGATTAACTCTTTATGTGACAACCTGGCTGTGCCAGGGCGTCACACACCCCCCTGGTAAAACACGGCCCGTCCTCGGGCCGGCTAGGCACCGACATTTTATTAAACTGGAAAAGAATAAAACATTTTAAACATTTTCAATCTTCCCACAGCGGGATGCACATTGCTTCAACGTTGCAACAACAAATAACACTTTTAATAATAACTGTGTAACGGGTCCTTCAGTCACCCACCCAAACAACCTAGCCTTGGTGCTGCCCCTAAAACCCAGGCAGCACCCCTTGACCCCAGTCCAGGAACAGCCCCAAATTGGTCAACGGGACCGGTACTTCGCTGCCGTTGCGGCCGGGCGGACTGCCGGAGCCGTCGTCATCTCCGTCGCGGCCGGGCGGACTGCCGGGGCCGGTGGCAGGTTGGTGACAAAGGTGAGGCCTGGGGACCCCAGGTCTGGGTCCTCCCCAACAGGTGCTGCGGGCTCCGCTACCGGTAACAGGGGTAACGGGTCGGTGCATCGCTGCGGCGGCCTCTCCAGGAACCAAATGCTGGCAGAGTCCTGGCATCCCTGCCTTTACAGTCCTCGTCACATAAGCTGCGGTTCCTTCTTTCTGCTCCCCCCTGGTACTCGGGAGCAGTCCTTCCAGCAGCTTTTAAAGTTTCTCTTTTCGCTTCCGGTCCTCCGGAGCTTCACTTCCGCCCGCGTTCTCAGGGGGCGGAGCCTCTTTTTCGCGCCCACCGCTCGGAGAAGAAGGCGCCAAGTTGTTGTTTTTGGCGCCTAAAATGGCGGCTAAAATGGCGGATTTCAAGATTTTTGCAGCGGATCACCGCTGACAGTCCAGAATAAGGCGCACTTCCTCCAGGTAACTGGATGGGTTCGATCCTGTTCGTGACGCCAAATGTGTCGCCCGGGGACCAGGGGGTACTCAGATCCGGGCCACAGAGTCACTTCTGTGGGTATCACGATGGCGTGACCCGGTCTGTGATCCCAGGCTCCACAGTAAAAGGGGATTTAGTAAGGGGAATTGTTATAGTTCGTGACGCCACCCACGGTTGTGGTGATGGCACCACCGCTGCTCAGTGTGGGGGTCCCGGGGATGGTATGGAGCAGCTAGATGTTATTTCTCCCCTCCGTGGGTAGGGGGTTGGTAGTCCCGGGGCCCGGTGATGGGGTAAGCAGGGAGCAGGGCGCAGTGCTGCAGTGCGATGCCCGAGGGCACGGGTGTACTCACAAGAAAGTCACACGGAGTCACTGGTGAACTAAGAATTGCCGGTGTCCGCAGCCTTTGGTACGGGGTGTTAGTGTCCCACACACGGTGCAGCAGCCCTTGTTGTTCTTCCCTGCAGCCAAGTGCCTTTCTCTCCTCTCTCTTCCACTTTCTCCTCAGCCGGGGACGGGGAATCTACTCCCCTGTAGTGATCCGTGTACCCAGGTACCCGGGGGGCCACCGCCCAGCTCCGGCTACCTGTTCTGGCCCCTTCCTCACTACGGCCTGCCCCGGCCCTCTTGGAGAACGCTTCACTCCCAGCCGGGAGCTGAACTCCAGACCTCTGTTCTCTCTGACCTCTCCACACTCTCTGCTCCAGCCCCTCCCCTCTCCTCTGCTTTTCCCTTACACTGGGGGCTGTGCTTGTTTGGCTGCACCAGTGTGAGATCATATTACCAAGGAGGATTAACTCTTTATGTGACAACCTGGCTGTGCCAGGGCGTCACACTAGCAAAACAAGGGTGTCACAGTCAGGATGTCATATAGTCGACATGCCAAAAAAAAAAAAAAAAGGTCTTTAAAGAAAAACTGACAAGTCGTTTCTGTCATTCAAACTTAGCGGTCCCATTGCGTTTAGATCCAGAATCAATCTGGATTCTTTTTGTAACAGCGTGCGGTGCGTGTCGCCGCCTCTGCTGCTAGGATTGACTTTAAACAGACCAGCAAAAGAAAGTAGATTGGAATTACTATTATGGCATTCCTGCATGTGTTTAATAAGTCTTGCTGAACCTATCCCTGATATTAAGGATTTGCAATGTTCCCTAAAACGGACGTAAAGGGGCCGGATAGTTTTTCCAATGTAATAAAAATTGCAGGGGCAGAATAATGCATACACTATATAAGTGGACTTGCACGATATGAAATCATTAACCCTGAGGTACTCACACCCCACTTATTACATCCCTTGTTTTATGGGCCGAACCGAAAGGACAATTCCCACATCTAAAATTACCCTTAATTTTTTTCTTGTCTAACCATGTCTTTTCCTTTGTGGGCACGAATCTATTTTTTACCAAAAGGTCGACTAAATTATGGCCTCTTCTGTAAGATACCAAGGGACCCTCTTTAACCAGGGCTCTAAGGTCTTTATCGTTTTTCAACAAATGCCAGTGTCTCTTTATGCTGGATCTCACAATGTCAAACAGAATTGTATTTGAAATTGAAGGTGCATCTATCCACGGCGGCATTATGCGGCATTTTTCCTGGTATTTTTTTTTAAAAAAAATTTGCGAGGTCTATCACGATCATTCGTCGCCATCGCAGTCCTGTCCTGTTCTTTTGCTGGTCTGTTTAAAGTCAATCCTAGCAGCAGAGGCGGCGACACGCACCGCACGCTGTTACAAAAAGAATCCAGATTGATTCTAGATCTAAACGCAATGGGACCGCTAGGTTTGAATGACAGAAACAACTTGTCAGTTTTTCTTGAAAGACCTTTTTTTTTTTTTGGCATGTCGACTATATGACATCCTGACTGTGACACCCTTGTTTTGCTAGCACTATCTGATCATGGCGTTGATTAATAGCTACTGTTTTGCATTTTAACATTATTGCATACACTGTCTCTGAAATTTTTTTTTTTTTTTCACAAATTTAAAATAATTTCTACTGTTTTTGTGCTCGCTGTACTGTACATCAGAATTTTGTTCTGTTCTTGTAGGGATTGTGATTCTGTCCGCCTTTTGTATATTATTGTATTTTGAGAGATATGTGTATTAGACTGTGATATGTTAATACCCTTGAAGTCTTCACCTGTTTTTTGCAGCTACTAATTGTATACTTGCATTTGCATTTTAAATCACTCTGCTAATGCAGTACCCGCACCATTTGTGTTAAAAGGGCGGTGCTGCATGGCAGTTTGCACTGGACCCATGGAAGCTAAGTTCTAGCGAAACGGCACGCCGTCGTCCGGCGTTGTATGGCTTGTCTCACCCTCCCCACCGCTTGTACCCTCATGTTTCCCCTGCAATAAAGACGGAGTTATATGGTGATCATCTGAAGTGCGACTTTCTTTCTCCTTTGGATTTATCTTGGTCTTCACCGCAAGTCTGCACCATGATCCCCTCCATGGCTCAGTAGGGCTCAAGTAGCTGAACGTGTAGTAACACACGGAGTAGGTGGTGCACCGGGACTCTTACCTCTTTCATATATATATATATATATATATATATATATATACTTATAAATATATATATATTTATAAGGAATATGATATCTGTCATTGCTAACAGGCTTTGCTAAAATAGTAAATACCCAGTATCAAATATAAACATCATATTTCTTTGTTACCCATGTTAGAGTTGGTGGGTCAGCAGTGCATCCACTTCCACCCCTATGTACATTTCGCATAAAACGCTTCCTCAGGGGGCTATTGCTGATCAATTTTCCCTCTCTTTATATGTGTTCGCCTAATGGCCACCGCTTGCAGTCTGTCCACCGACTGCAACGGGGAAGCACCGCTCTTCAGGGTTGCCAGCGCATGCACAGTGGCTATAGAAGCCAGGGCTTATACACAGCCCTAATGACAGTGGCGTGACCCAGCGGGCAGGTGGAGGACAGTGGGCACGCGCACCAGACTGCATTAAGCAACTTACGTCACATTCCCATATGCTGCACTATGATATGCGCTTGCTTACTTGCTAATCACTGTGCATGATATGCAAAATTGAAGCGACCAAATGGTCTTGGACACCTATAAATTTATAAATTCCAAGTATGTGTGATGCCCTGGGCAAGCCAGGGGTCACAGGTCATGACACCACCACACCCTACACCCCGGATAGGTACACCGAAGCTAAACCAAAAATCCTTGTTGCCTTCCTCCAGGGGCTGATGTCCACACCAGGGGGTGGGCCAGGTGGTTGGCTCCGAACACCGAGGAGTTCACAGCCCTGGAGGCGGGAGAACCAGGCAGATCAGTTTAGTCAGAGTTTGAAGTGAGAGTGAAGTGGTAGAGGAGCAAGAGAGAGGAGTAAAAGTGGAAGAGAAAGTGACAGTTGAGGAAGCCTGAAGTTGGTCCGGGTGCGTGCCCCGGACTGAGAGAGCAAGGTCAGCAGACGGCAGTGACCGTCTGCAGGAGAGGCTGATCGGAGGTTGCCGAAAGGACCGTGGACGGGTGGTGGCCCGGCGGTACCGGAACGGTATACGAAGAGAAGCCAGCACCATTGGCAGGGGCCTTTCGGATCCCGGCAAGGCTAGGAGTCGCCGTGAATTTGCCAAATCCGTCAGTGAAGGGGACCTCCGGGTCTCCCAACAACTAAGTCCCGATTGAAGGCAACAGTCCAACCGTAGGAGAGAGACACCGCCACCGCCAAGGCACCAGTTTCTCAGGGCCAGCGCCTGCGGGTAAAGTGGGGCTCCTCCGGCCTATATCCAAGCCGGGGAGCGGGTTACCGGTGGGAACCCATCGCTACCAATATAGACTTAGGTGCAGGAAAAGGGACCGTCATCGTCAACTACCGGGGAAAAGCAACAGCAGCCGTCCGTGGGAACCGTCTTTCCAGCCGTGTGTTTTACTGAGAACTGTGTTCCCGTCTCCGGCTGAGTGAGTACCACAGTGCCGTGAGGCACAGCGCTGCCCCGCGTCCCTGCACCCCACCAAGCCCTGCACCGACCCCGCCATCCCTCATCCCCCACCTCATCACTGGGCCCTGGGACAACCACCCCCTACCCACGGAGGGGAGAACCAACAACTTTGCTGCTCCCTGTCACCGCTCCCGGGATCCCCATACAGAGCAGCGGTGGTGTCCACACAATCACCACAACTGTGGGTGGCGTCACGGACAATAAACAATCCCAAAAACCAATCCCCTTTCACTCATGGGCGAGGAGCGCCGCTCGAGTCCCCGGGATCCGGCCCATCGCTCGAGCCACCGAGCAGTAGCAGGCCGCAGCAGCAGCGGCAGCCGGACCCGAGCAGTGGGAGAGCGCGGCGTCCCCACTTCCGCCCGCGACATATGCCATACATAACGATTGAGACATATGGTAATTCATAACATGCATCAAGTCGTGCAATATGCAGAGAATATCCACGTCAGGAATATGAATCCATTAGAGTAGGTTCTTCACATACAAGGTGATCCTTAGGGTTGGTAGAAGTATACTGTAAACAAATACACAAATTAAAACCGATTAAAAACAATACAGGAAAACGGTGGAAGAGATCAAAGATAATGTACTAAATTGCATAAATGATCATTGCTGCGCATGATAACACAAGGCCTATATAAAATAAATAGACGTGACACTGAATAATTTTGATGGCATTAAATGGCCATGACATTTATTAAGGGTTAAATAGCATATTAAAATTACCAATAAATAACCAAATCTTTATTAACCATTTCATCACCACAGTCCATAAACTAGTCCGCCAGCAAAGCTGACGACTTTTCCCTCTAACAAATGCCACGACGAGTGCGATCCTCCACGAGAAGTTCTTTCTCCAGGGATGGCGGGTGGGTGTTCTTCTTTGATCTTCAGAAATTCTGACAGCCAGCTGATGGAGAGCCCCTGCTTTTATTTACAAATTTCCCGCACTTTTCTAACAGCTGACCAATCAGCTGTTAGAAAAAACGGAAAATGGAAAATACCCTACCTATTGGAAAAATCTGCAAACTAAAATTCAAAAGCCCAAGCAATGATTACAGATTCTTCAAAGTAGTCTTTTTTTCTGACAATCAAGCTCAAAAGCTCCGCTTCCAACCTAGCAACTTTATCCTGAGGCAACCTACACTCCATCCTATCAGAATCAATAGTGATGCCTAAAAACTCCAAACACCGACAGGGCAAAGTCGTCTTCTCTTCCGCTATAGGAACACCACACAAACACATCAACTCACGAAACTTAACTAACAACTTTAAACAATCCTCAGACTCCGCCTTACCAACAAATAAAAAATCATCTAAATAATGCAGAATTTTCCCTTACCTCCCTCAACCTCAACAACCCAATGTAAAAATGATGAAAAAGATTCAAAATAAAAACAAGACAAAGAAAAACCCATCGGGAGGCATTTGTCAAAAAAATAGTGCCCCCTAAACTGAAAACCCAGAGAATTGAAACCCGAAGGATTCACTGGTAAAAGCCTGAATGCTGACTGAATATCTGATTTTGCCATTAAAGCCCCTCTACCTGCTTCCCTTAACAAATCCACAGCTTGATCAAATGAGGAATATTTAACCGAGACTATATCCGGCTCAATCTCAACATTTAAGAACCATATCTTGGAAACGATAAATGGTGGATTAGACGGAAACTACCCTTCTCCTTCTTAGGGACTATCCCGAGTGACGAAAGCCGAAAATTCTTGAACGGGGGACTAACAAAAGGACCAGCTACCCTACCTAATTGAATCTCTTTTAGCACTTTGGAAGCTACCACTGACTCAAATTCATTTACTGAAAGAATATTCTCCACCCAAACGCACCCTGACCCTTTAAACTCAGGAACAAAAAAAACGTTCACAAATCCATCCAAAATTAACTAAGCATTCTGTCTGACTGGATAGCGATCTAACCAACCCAGCATGTTTTGTACTATCACTGGTGTCACCTCCTTTAAACATGGACTCCTTAGTGTTGTGTTGTTGCTGTGTACTCTGGTTCTGTTTTTTGAAACATTTGAAGATGGCATGATTACCCCCACAAGAGGAGCACTCATGTCGAAATCTGCAATTGGATGTAAATTTACATGACGACTCATTAAATGCAAAGCAGAAACCTTTTTTAACCATAGGATTATTTTGAGAAAATCTGTTAAAATTAGTCCTCTGAGGAAGCATAAGGTTTAGCCATAGACCGACGTCTTTTTGGCCCCATTGCATATTCCGGAGGATGGCTAATTTTTGACGAAAACCCTCATCATAATTCAGCCATGCAATGCCACCAAAACTGCGATATGCCTCTAATATGTTCTCCATGTGCTGAAAAAGACCCGAACAAACTGCCGGATTCTTTTCACTCAAGACAGAAGAAAAAATGCAAAATGCCTGCAGCCAGTTATTGAATGATTTAAAGGCGGCCTTTTTCTTATCATCTAAATCCGTCTTCTCATCCTTTTTAACATTCTCTCTACTAGACGGAAGCAGAGAAAACAAATCAACATAATCTCCCATGTAAATCTTATCCCTAACTGGCTGCGGCAAATGAAATCCCAGGGGGGACATGTCACATGTCAAAGCCTCCTTAAATAAATAACCAGGCAGAGACATGGACTCCTGACAACCACTAAAGCTGGTGTCACACACAGCGACAACGACAATGACGTCGCTGCTACGTCACCATTTTCTGTGACGTTGCAGCGACGTCCCGTCGCTGTGTGTGACATCCAGCAACGACCTGGCCCCTGCTGTGAGGTCGCCGGTCGTTGCTGAATGTCCAGCTTCATTTTTTGGTCGTCACTCTCCTGCTGTGACACACACATCGCTGTGTGTGACAGCGAGAGAGCGACGAAATGAAGCGAGCAGGGAGCAGGAGCCGGCGTCTGGCAGCTGCGGTAAGCTGTAACCAGCGTAAACATCGGGTAACCAAGGGAAGACCTTTCCCTGGTTACCCGATATTTACCTTCGTTACCAGCCTCCGCCCTTGCTGCCAGCGCCGGCTCCTGCTCTGTGCACATGTGGCTGCAGTACACATCGGGTAATTAACCCGATGTATACTGTAGCAAGGAGAGCAAGGAGCCAGCGCTAAGCAGTGTGCGCGGCTCCCTGCTCTCTGCACTGTGACATGTAGTTGCAGTACACATCGGGTTAATTAACCCGATGTGTACTGTACCTAGGAGAGCAAGGAGCAAGCGCTAAGCGCGGCTCCCTGCTCTGCACGTGTAGCACAGCGACGTTATGATCGCTGCTGCGTCGCTGTGTTTGACAGCTAAGCAGCGATCATAACAGCGACTTACAAGGTCGCTGTTACGTCACAGAAAATGGTGACGTAACAGCGACGTCGTTGTCGCTGTCGCTTAGTGTGAACCCAGCTTAAGACCTGCACTACTCTCCCTAGCCACCGCCCCCCTGCTAACATTTCACATAACACTTTCTTCACTACAGCTTCTATACTAAAAGGAAGAGGGCCGGCACACGAGACAGACAGAGGGACATTGAAACTCTCAGCCTGTCCTCTGCTCTGCAGTTCTCGGCCCTCCTGTGGATGTCCCTGGTCTCCAGCAGCTCCGCGCCTCAGGCCCCTGCCTCTGGCCTCGGCAAGGCACCTCCTCCTCTTCAGACGGGGACTCGGACCAGGGGGCCGCCGTCGCTCTTCTGGCCCCAGGAACGATCTTCCCCTATGATCTCCCGCTGCCACCAGGAATTTCAAATCCCTGGGCCGGTGCCGCGCTTTTACGGCGACGCCGACTAGATGACGTACTCTTCCTCTTCGTGGCTGCTCTGTCCGGCGCTGAACAATGACGCGCCTCCGCAGCCAGGATGGGCGGGAAAGCTCCGGCTTCCGCTTCTTCCTCATTCTCACCGACTGCCGCTGGAAGGACGCTGCGCCGCAGGGACCGCCTTCTTTCCGGGATATCCGCTGTCAGCGCTGCCATCTCTTCTGGGTCGGTAAGCTGGATAACCGCGGCGTCACGATCCTCAGCTTCTCCAACTTCTGCTGGCTGCCTAGACGCCTCCAGGCATTGTCTCAGCCAGGCTTCTCCACTGTCCTCGCGCGCCCTCTTCATCCGGTCTTGCAGCAGGCTTTCCATCAGCTGTTCTTCTTTGATCTTCAGAAATTCTGACAGCCAGCTGATGGAGAGCCCCTTCTTTTATTTACAAATTTCCCGCACTTTTCTAACAGCTGACCAATCAGCTGTTAGAAAAAACGGGTGCGCAGAACCAGCCTAAACTGGTTTAACCAGTCTCCTCATGACAGAACACAGCTGTTCTTAACCCTTCACTCACCACACATATAGTGAACATAAAAACCTTTATTCAATAATAATGGCCATTCCATTGTATATATAACCAGGCCTGTGCCATCATGCATTCGCACGGCATACTAGCTACCGTGCTCTAAACAGAGAGCCAGATGGATTAATTGGGGACAATAGAGCTAGTACACAGGCATTTTCTAGGGGAAAGAGAGTCCAACTTATAAGAAACAAGCAAATTAATTGGTTTCATTTAATCCTGTAGGTGATTTAGTTTCTAATAGTGTAATCCATTTGCATTCTTGCTGTAATAGTTTCTTATTTATATTGCCGCCTCGAATCCCTCTGGACACATGTTCAATCCCCCTTACATTAAAGGTACAGGGATCACTATCATGTTTTAATTTGAAATGTCGAGGGATTGTTTTCAATTCCTCCAAATTGGAGATGGTTGTTGCAGCTACAATGTCGCGTACGTCTTTCCTTGTCCTGACTCTTAGTTGGCGTGATGTCAGCCCAATATAAATTAGGCCACAAGCACACATCGCATAGTATATCACCTGCGTGGTGGAGCAGGTGATATACTGGCGAATTTCAAATTCTTTGTCTCCCCTGATGACCTAAAGGTCACACACATATTGGCGCATGCCCTACATCCACCACAGGGGTAACACCCCTTAACCAGTGACCCTGTGTCAAAGGGCGTATTGGTAGTCGCCACGTAGTGGCTTCTAACCAATATATCTTTGAGATTTTTGCTTCTCCTATAGGTCATCTGGAGGTAATCTAGTATATACTTTTTCAGGATTGGTTCGGTCTGGAGAACTGGCCAATGGCGCTGCAAACTTCTTTTCACCTCTTCACATTGTGAATTATATGTTGTGATGAATCTGACATTATTGTTGTCCTTGAATACTCCATTGGAGGACTGGAGTAAAGTTTCTCATGTGAACTTCTTCGCCCTATTATACCCTTCCTTTATGGATCTGTTGCTGTACTCTCATGACTGAAATCTCTTTCTCAATATATCAGCTTGAAATTTCTGTGGGGTTGAGCAAATCCGCTTCGTTCTCATAAACTGCCCAACTGGGATAGATTTGATAGTGACGTAATGGTGGCTAGACTCTGCATGCAACAGGGAATTGATTGCGGTGGGCTTCCTGAATAAGTCTGACTGTAGCTGTCGGTTGCTGTCAATATCGATCTTGATGTCCAGGAAGTCCACCACCTCCCTGCTACACACATAGGTCCGCCTGATGTTAAAATCATTCACATTGAGTTGGCCCATGAACTGCCTAAGCCCATCCTCACTGCCTTGCCAAATAAATAAAATATCGTCAATGTATCATGGCCAGAGGGGTATATGGTCTACAGCCCACGCGTCCTCGCCCCCCCGCAAACCACTTTCCCAAAACCCAAGAAAGAGGTTTGCAAATGAAGGCGCACAGGCCGCCCCCTTTGCAGTACCCCTCCGCTGTAGATAAAATTGCTCTTTAAAGGAAAAAAAATTATGCGATAGGATGAACTCAAGCAGCCCAAGGACCAACTCACATGTGGGACCATCCCAGTTGCTGTTCACGAAAAAGAAGCGGGCCGCCTCCAACCCCTGCTGATGATCAATGCAAGTATAGAGTGACTCTATATCTGCAGTCACGAGGTACATATCATCCTCCAAATGTATCCCGTTAATTCTGGTTAATACGTACGTGGTGTCGCGGACGTATGATGGGAGAGCTTCTGCCAGTGGTTGCAAACAAAAATCCACAAATTTGCACACCGGGTCATAAAGGCCTTCCAATCCAGACACGATAGGTCTGCCCGGGTGTTCGGTGGCATTTTTGTGGATTTTAGGGATGAAGTAAGTGGTTGGTGTCTTAGGGTATTTAAATATTAGACCGTCATAGATTTTTTTTTTTTTAGGGATAATGCCCTGCCATATAGTATCAGACCTAATTCAGCAGAATATGATGACATAGGATTTGTGGATCATTTTATATATGTGATTCTATCCCTCAACTGTTTCTGTGCCTCCTTCTCATACATCTTTTTGGGCCATAGGACAACGTTTCCCCCTTTGTCGGCTGGTTTGATGACAAGGTCATCGAGCGACTGTAATTCACAAAGTGCCGTTCGATCTCCCTGAGTAAGGTTGTCACTCAGTCATGCAGTAGAGATCCTCTTGAGATTATGGATAACCAGATCAGTGAAGATCTCCACCGCAGGAGATGCCGACATCGCGGGAAATGTTACCGATCTGGGATATAAATGCCTGGGGTATTTACCTTGGGTCGTTCCATCCTGCTCGTCCAACAAAAAATTCAAATTTCTCCAGGCTTCTTCTATTATAGAGTCTGACATGGTCGTATGGTCATCGCTGTTTTTATAATGCAGCTTTTTAAGAATAAATTTCCTTGATAAAAGATTAACATCTTTTATAGCTGTGAAAAGATTAAAGCCATTAGTGGGTGCAAAGGTTAGCCCCCTCTCAAACAACTTTTTTTTTTATTATAAGTCAATACATGTTCTGATAAGTTAATCACCTGTAATTTGTTCGTATCATTTTTCTTGTGACCCTTCCTATATGATCCCGAGTGCATGCTTTTACTAGAGTTGTTCTGTCTCTTGTCCGTGGATCGCAAGGTCATGCCACTCCCAGACCCTGATTCTTGGTTCGTTGAACTTCATTGGACGTGCAGGAAGCAAACGACCCTGATCTTGATCCAGCGTTCTTCCATTTACCCCGCTGTCTCCTATGCCATCTATAGATGTTATTTTGGTTGTGATCCATAGTATCTCTCTGAAACTTTTTTGATTTTAACATCGCTTACCTCTTTTTCCCACTTAATGGATTCATCTTCAATCTCAGAATTTAGTCTTACCAGCGCATCACTGGATAGGCCATCCTGTAGCTTTTTCTGTATTTGTTCAATTTCTGTATCCATGTCACTGACTGTTTATTTAGTTGTATATTTAGCACCAGTGAGGATTAATTACTAAAACTTAGCTTTTATTTAAGCTCTTTAAAATTCAAAGATGAACAGACAATTATGCTGTAATGAACAACCCTTGTTATTCCAAGGGTTGTTCATTACAGCATGGTAACATGCACCTTGGCTACCTGCAGGGTGATCCTAAGTGTATTTTATAATTGTCTGTTCATCTTTGAATTTTAAAGAGCTTAAATAAAAGCTAAGTTTTAGTAATTAATCCTCACTGGTGCTAAATATCCAACTGTATGTGAGTATTGCCCCCCAGAAACACCAACTGGTGATTTCTTGCTTTATTCTTTTATTTAGTTGTACTAGCAGCTCCATGAACTCTCTAGAGCAGGTGGTAGCCGCCTGTTCCCACCTATTCCTAAATTATTGATCCGGCTCCTTGAAGGCTGGAAAGACCTGCACTATAAAGGGTGCTTTACACGCTGCGATATCACTAACGATTTATCGTCGGGGTCATGGTGTTTGTGAAGCACATCCGGCATCGTTAGCGACATCGCAGCGTGTAACATGTACGAGCGACCTTCAACGATTGCAAAAGTGGTAAAAATTGTTGATTTTGGAGAGGTCGTCCAAACACCAAATATTGTTGTCAGGTGAGTAACGAGGTTGTTTGTCATTCCTGCGGCAGCACACATCGCTATGTGTGACACCGCAGGAACGAGGAAACTCACCGTATCAGCGTCCCACCGGCAATGAGGAAGGAAGGAGGTGGGCGGGATGTTCGGCCCGCTCATCTCCGCCCCTCCTCTACTATTGGGCGCTATGATGCCAAATGAACCGCCCCCTTAGAAAGGAGGCGGTTCGCTGGTCACAGCGACGTCGCTAGGCAGGTAAGTACGTGTGACGGGTGTAAGCGATGTTGTGCGACATGGGCAGCGATTTGCCCGTGTTGCATAACCGACGGGGGTGGGTACAATCGCTAGCGATATCGATACCGATATCGCAGAGTGTAAAGTGCCCTTAAGTTTCCGTGGTATGATGTTTTTCTCCAGATATTTTTCTAAAAATGCCCTATTCCACCAGATTCTGGTTCTCTTGCACAGCAACTCCTTATATCGATCTATACTATTTTGCATCTCTCCACTGCTTTCCGTAGACACCAATATGGGCTCATCACTGAACACTGCGTTCATTTTTGAAAGCAATTAACTTTTCTCTGACCTCATAATCCATTTTATTCTTATTACTGGATGCTGTGAAAAACACAGAAATAATTATTAGCGACAAATTGGCGCCATTGGCCAGTGGCCAGTTCTCCAGACCAAACCAATCCTAAAAAAGTATATACTAGATACCCCTGTGGTGGATGTAGGGCATGCACCAATATGTGCAGGACTAAGACCTTTAGGTCATCATGGGGAGACAAAGAATTTGAAAGTCGCCAGTATCCACCTGATCCACCACGCAGGTGATATACTATGCGATGTGTGGTTGTGGCCACATTTTTATATGGGGCTGATATCACGCCAACTAAGAGTCAGGACAAGGGAACACGTACGCGACATTGTCGCTTCAAAAACCATCTCCAATTTGGAGGAATTGAAAACGATCCCTCGACATTTCAAATTAAAACATGATAGTGATCCCTGTACCTTTAAGGTAAGGGGGATTGAACATGTGTCCGTAGGGATTCGAGGCGGCAATATAAATAAGAAACTATTACAGCAAGAATACAAATGGATTACACTATTGGAAACTATGGGATTGAATGAAACCAATTAATTTGCTTGTTTCTTATAAGTTGGACTCTCTTTCCCCTAAAAAAATGCCTGTGTACTAGCTCTATAGTCCCCAATTAATCCATCTGGCTCTCTGCGCAGCAACGATCATTTATGCAATTTAGTACATTATATTTGATTGATCTCTTCCACTGTTTTCCTGTAGTGTTTTTAATCAGTTTTAATTAGTGCATTTGTTTACAGTATACTTCTACCAACTCTAAGGATCACCTTGTATGTGAAGAATCCACTCTAATGGATTAATATTCCTGACGTGGATATTCTCTGCATATTGCACGACCTGATGCATGTTATGAATTGCCATATGTCTCAATCGTTATGTCAGGCATACTTGGAATTTATAAATTTATAGGTTTCCATGACCATTTGGTCGCTTCAACTTTGCATATCATGCATAGTGATTAGCAAGTAAGCAAGCGCATATTATAGTGCAGCATATGGGAATGTGACGTAAGTTGCTTACTGCAGTCTGGTGCGCGTGCCCGCTGTCCTCCACCTGCCCGCTGTCATTAGGGCTGCGTATGTGCACTGGCTTCTATAGCCACTGCGCATGTGCTGGCACCGTTGACGAGCGGCGCTTCCCCGTTGGGGTCAGTGGACAGTAGCGCGCATGCGCCGGCGTCAGACTGCAAGCGACGGCCATTAAGCAAACACATCATATAAGGATTAAACACATAAATTTGGCCATGATTAATACACCGAGGAGATAACACAATAGTATCCCTCGGGGGTAATGCCAACTCCGAAAGGCATATCAAAAGAGGAGGAAAGGAGATAAGGCACAATTATGATTGAAAATATTAAGTTTTTATTGGTAAAGGTTAAAAGAACAAATACAAAACAGTACAAAAAGACATACAGAACATGGAATCGGTCACCAAGGGTGTGGAAAGGAGAAATGTTCCTTTATAAAAATAGTCTTTAAGGAGGTTTACTCTTGCCTCAAGAACCAGCCCCATATACCACCAGGTAATGCAACAAGCTCTTTTGAATTTAATGCAAGGTGCCTTCTACTCTCCTGCACACTCTTTCTGCCTTTGGTATTTTCCACTACTCAATGCGTTTATTAGTATTTCAGCCATTAGGCAGAGTTGTGGCTGCTGAGATTACCATTTAGTCCTGTTTCTAAAGTGATGAGATATAATATTTACTACAGAATTTTACTATCATTCTCTCACTATTATATGTGAAATTCACGTGTTGAGTCCCTGGGTATGGACCCATCAATGATGGGGATACCAGCATTTGGGAACATACAGGTCTATACCGATGAATTTTGAGTGCACATGTACACTTTATTAGTCAGCCCACAGGTCCAATGAAGGTCTGCACTGACGCAATTCCGGAACTATATATATATATATATATATATATATATATATTACAGCCAGCCTTTGCACTTTACTTACACCGCGACCATCATCTTGTAAATTTCGACAGCCCTATTACTGTTACCTCTGTTATTATCTACATCCAAATCCAAAGGAATAGCCAATTAGGCTTTATCTGTTCACTATACTCCTAGGGTTTGTATAATTTAACCCAACTTACAGCGTGTTAACCCTCTGCATCCTTGTGTGTTTTGTACACTGTATAACGTTGCTTACCGAAACTTGGGGGTTTCACTCGCTTGCAGCGGTATTAGGTAGCTTAGGCAACACAGGTATCACTGTCTCTTATAAAACCCAGCAGTTTATTTAATAGACTCAACATAAACTGCTCAACAAAATGTAACAAAGCCTCTCCTGGCTTAAAGGAAAATATAACATACCGTGGGCTTCCAGTCCAATTAAATGTCCATAGTGGAGTCTCCACACTCTGGCTCCTGCCAGCGAACACCACTCACTGTGGTTCCTTCCTGCAGCCTCCAGTCGGGCTGCAGTCTTTTCCCCAGTCCTCACCTGGACTGATTTCCAGAAGTCTCTCTCCAGTCTTCACACAGACTGAGACCTCCAGCACACAATCTCCATGTGCAGCACACAATCTCCATGTGCAGTGAAATGACCAGCCAGGGAGGCCTCTGGCTGTGTAGTCGTGGCAGCACTATATTCAAGGCACATCCCTGGCTTCATCACTTCTTTAATGTTGAGAGAGTGTATGTCGGTGTCTTCGTCGGCCGATGCACAAAGAGGCTGCAGGCAACAGTCCAGATGCAATAAAAACGACATTTATTCACAAAGTTAAAGAGGAAAAACACTCCGGTCAGCGGATTCCGGCAATATTAGTGGAGCTGGGGACAACCTGCCCAAACGCACCCTCTGATGGGGATATGCCCAGAGTTCTTCTCCCACTCTTCAGCCAAGCATACACCGGACCCACACCGGCAGAATAGGCTTTGAGGTTGCGCCACTGAACTCCCACTCTTCAGCCAAGCATACACCGGACCCACACCGGCAGAATAGGCTTTGAGGTTGCGCCACTGGACTCCCACTCTTCAGCCAAGCATACACCGGACCCACACCGGCAGAATAGGCTTTGAGGTTGCGTCCACCTCCTTATCCCAGGTGTCCCCCGATGTTCCGCTCACACAATCGCACTTGCCGCTCCAGATGTTCACACTCCGCTGACCCGGATCCTCACTCTCCACACACATTCAGACCTTGCCTAGATATCCGGCCGACTCCTCCTCCCCGGTGGCAACAGCCGTTCCACCCGGCCACTAGGGGGTGCCCTAACACAGCACATAACAATATAAAATTCAACACTTTTAATAATCACAATGCCGGGTAACTATGCTAAACTGGTAGGGGGTAGGCCCACCCACTACATGCCTCCCCTCTTAAAATCCGAGCCTCCCGGCAAGGCTCTTAAACACATAAAAACATAAACATATAAAAACCTTTCGGTTCAGTCCTCAACAGCGGCACCAGTTCAGCGGCGCTCCCGGTCTTGAGGGGCGCTTGATGGCGCAACAGCGCTCCCGGTCTCTGGACAGCGCCCGGAGGCTCAACAGCGCTCCCGGTCTTAGATGGGTGCCCGGAGGCTTCAGTAGCGCTCCCGGTCTTCGCTGAAGGTGCCCGGAGGCTTCAAGAGCGCTCCCGGTCTTTGCTGGGGGCAACAGGCCCGTAAAACTTTACAACAACAGAGAAACTTTCTGCCGGTCTGGAACAACACCGGTCTCGGCAAGTGCTGGAGGCAACAACTTACTCTGGGGGCCAGGCTCTCTTCCATTCTTCCGCTTGAGCCTGGATGTAGGCCCCCAGAGTTTGTCCCGGCTGGCGGCGGATTCGCCTGAAAGACACCGGGGCGTAGGGCGGTTCCTCCGGCACAGCTGCTGCAGCTCCTCTTGACGGTGATGGCGTTTCTGCCCGGGATGGTGGTGGCGCGGCGGGCGACGCGTCCAGCATGAAAACCGGTCTGTTGTTGACATTTTGCGTCACCGCTACCACGGCTGGGACCCTCTCCGGATCGGGGGTCGGTTCAGCCACTGCCTCTGGGATGACAGCCTTGATGCGCCTAGGGTGAGAGGGCTCAGACAGACTCGGCCTAGCGTGACTCCGGCGCCGCTCTTGCTGCTCCTCCCACTCAATCTCCTCCTGCCACTGCTCCGCTTCCCGGGAGGTCGGCATGCGGGAGACACAGACAGCAAACAGGCCGCGGCTACCGGCGTCCGGCAGGAAGGTGACTTTCTCGCCCGGCCAAAGGGTGTGCAATCGCTTAGGGAGTCCTTCGACATCGAGATGAACCCGGTTATAAAAATAGTCATCCCCGGTCTCTACTTCTCGGATGAAGCCGTATCCCTCTTGCTGGTTAAACTTGACTACCACCCCGGTCACAAACTGCTGGGCTAGCTTCTCGCCACCGGGACCGGACAGCATTTCCCGGACAATGGTCTCAGCCAGGAGCCGTTCCTGGACGGGGTCAGGCTTCGGGGGCGGAACACTGGGGCGCGCCTTCTCCGGCGGGGCGATGACTGGGTCCCAGAAGAAGCCCAGGTGGTCCTCCTCTAGACGCCCAGCTAACTCCTCAGCCGACTCCGGTGCCGGGACAAGTGGTGTGGCGACGGCGTTAAGCTGCGGGGTGTCCCATGGGAAAGCAGCAACCCCCGGACGGCTTGGCATGGGCGGGGTAGCATAGGTCGCCTTTACCTCTGTAATGGTGCTCCCGGTTTGAGCGTCCCATGAGGTCTTCCAAGAGACCTTGTCCGGTCTTGTAGAGCCTCCCGGCCCAATGGGAAGGTCCGCTATCGCGGCCTCGCTAGCAGGGGCGAACCGGGGTCGGCCTCGGCCAAGGCTGATGAGGGCCATAGTCGTCGCCAACTCCGCAGGTTGCCCAAAGTTCTCCATCTCGGTTCTCAACAGAATCGCTGATAATGGCGGTGGTGTCGACGCTGAGACTGGAGGAAGTGGAGGCGGGTCTTTATTTCCCGCTCTTAAACAGACTCCACCCCCAGCCCCACGCATCATTTCGACTCCTCCGCTGAGGTACTTCTTTTTCTTTTTCTTCTTCCATGCCCTGGAGTTGGCGCCTCCCCTCTTTGGGCGGAGTACTCCATGCTTTCTCTTCGGCACCGGCCAGCCCCAGGCTCTTCTTTCGGCGCCAATTTTCCGCGCCTTTTCTGTTTCTTCACAGACGTCGGCCATCTTGCCGCCATCTTGTGCCCGGTCCAACGCCTTGGGCACTTCTTCCTCCCACCATGGGACTGGGAATCTTCTTTCATAGTCCGAATTCCGTGCTTCAGGCACTACTTGGTCTTCAGACTCCTGGTTCTCCGGCAAGGGACTTGTATCCTGCCGACTACGCCACATGAAATGACCAGCCAGGGAGGCCTCTGGCTGTGTAGTCGTGGCAGCACTATATTCAAGGCACATCCCTGGCTTCATCACTTCTTTAATGTTGAGAGAGTGTATGTCGGTGTCTTCGTCGGCCGATGCACAAAGAGGCTGCAGGCAACAGTCCAGATGCAATAAAAACGACATTTATTCACAAAGTTAAAGAGGAAAAACACTCCGGTCAGCGGATTCCGGCAATATTAGTGGAGCTGGGGACAACCTGCCCAAACGCACCCTCTGATGGGGATATGCCCAGAGTTCTTCTCCCACTCTTCAGCCAAGCATACACCGGACCCACACCGGCAGAATAGGCTTTGAGGTTGCGCCACTGAACTCCCACTCTTCAGCCAAGCATACACCGGACCCACACCGGCAGAATAGGCTTTGAGGTTGCGCCACTGGACTCCCACTCTTCAGCCAAGCATACACCGGACCCACACCGGCAGAATAGGCTTTGAGGTTGCGTCCACCTCCTTATCCCAGGTGTCCCCCGATGTTCCGCTCACACAATCGCACTTGCCGCTCCAGATGTTCACACTCCGCTGACCCGGATCCTCACTCTCCACACACATTCAGACCTTGCCTAGATATCCGGCCGACTCCTCCTCCCCGGTGGCAACAGCCGTTCCACCCGGCCACTAGGGGGTGCCCTAACACAGCACATAACAATATAAAATTCAACACTTTTAATAATCACAATGCCGGGTAACTATGCTAAACTGGTAGGGGGTAGGCCCACCCACTACATGCAGCACACTCAGACTTTTTTCTGTCTCTAAAACTAACAGTCACTTAAACCCAACCGGACACACCCACAGGTGGAGGTATGTGATTCTCCAGCCCTGTCCATCACGCCGGCCATAGTTTAAAGGGAAGCTAACCCTTAATTACAACCCAAGTCCTGTGAAACTACAGGTCCCACAGTCACATCTTCAGTTCAATAGGGCAGGGAATCCTTCTCCACTGCAACACATAGCGACCATCCACAACATTGGTGGTCGCTACCTCACAACTGTAACACTACATTTTTAATGTGTTTTTGTATGTCTATCACTTACTGCAGGGGTGGGGAACCTTTTTACTGGCAGGGGCAATTTAGAATTTCGTACTAACCTTTGGGGGCCGCACAACATTATCAACCTGAAAAATAACCCTGCTATATTTGGTCAAACAATTAATTAACTCACCCCTACTGTGGAGGCAGGAGCTGCTTCTCTTTGGTGCAATTGTGATGTTTGGTGATATTGATCATCTTGTTTCTCACAGCTGCTTTTCCAGGTTTGTCTCTGTCTGGAGATGCTGGGGGCATAAACATCACAGCAGGGGCAGGGGTGCATAAATTACAGGAGACACTGGGAGTTTATATCACAGGAGGGGCTGGGGCATATACATCAGTAGGGGGCATGGACAGCCCTGGCGGTGGCACAGACATGACTGGGGACAGGGACAGCACTGGGTGGCAGCACGGACTGCACTGGGTGGCAGCACGGACTGCACTGGGTGGCAGCACGGACTGCACTGGGTGGCAGCATGGACAGCACTAGGTGGCATCACTAGGGAGACAGACAGGTCTGGGGGAACATAGACATCAACAAGAGGGCACAGACTGGGGGGCATAGAAAGCAGTGGGAGGGTACAGACAGCAGTAGCGAGTTAAGAGCACTGGGAGGTACACAGTACTGAGGGGTGGCACACAGCACTGGGGAGCATGGATAGCATAAGGGGGGCACAGACAGCACTTTCCGTGGCATGGACAGCACTGGGGGCAGCATGGACAGCATTAGGTGGGGCGGACAGCACTGGGGGGGCATAGACATCACCCAGGGGGTACAGACAGCACTAGGGGGGCACGGACAGCAGTGAGGGGTTACACCGTGCTTAGGGGGTACACACTGTACTAGGGAGTACACAGCACTGGGGTGTACACAGCATTAGGGGGTACACACAGCATTAGGGGATACACACAGCACAAGGGAATACACACAGCATTAGGTGGTACACACTGTACTAGGAGGTACACAACACTGGGGGGGTACACACTGTACTAGGAGGTACACAGCACTGGGGGGTACACACAGCACGAGGGGGTACACAGCACTGGGGGTACACACTGTACTAGGAGGTACACAGCACTTGGGGGTACACACAGCATAAGGGGGTACACAGCATTAGGAGGTACACACAGCATTAAGGGGTACACACAGCATTAGGGGGTACTCACTGTACTAGGGGGTACACACAGCACTAGGGGGTACACACTGTACTAGGGGGTACACACAGCATTAGGGGGTACACACAGCACTAGGGGGTACACACAGCACTAGGGGATACACACAGCATTAGGGAGTACACACAGCATTGGGGGGTACACAGCACGAGGGGGTACACACAGCACTAGGGGGTACACAGCACTGAGCGGGGGGGGGCAGCGATTGGTTGAGTACTCACAGCGAGGGGGACGGGGGGAATCACACACACAGCACAGTTTTGGGAGGCTGGTAAACCTGCTGCAGCTTTTCTGTGACTTTTATCGCAGCGTGCTGCTTGCTCCGTCCACCAGAGCACACTAGCACAGGCTGGGGATAAGCCTAGAATGGGTAAAGGAAAAGGGATTCTTCAGCTCACCTGTTGCCCGGACTGGTAGACCTTGCGGGTGCCTCGGATCCGCCGGTAAGTCCCGACCGGTTTGTGAAAGAAGGCAGAGAAGAAAAGGATGATCCGGCACTGATTCTTCTTTAAGATAAAATCTCCGTAATCTTTATTGGAAATATTAAAAGCATCGTGAAGGCCAAGGTATAAATCAATACATGGAAACTTTGCACGTTTCGGACTACACCATAAAAACAGAAAGAGTCCTTAATCATAAGTGTTCCATGTATACCACAACGTTACTAAAATAGACTGACCCGCTGGATGGGCGGAAGGGAGGGGCGGGATGTCATGATTGCATGAAAAAACAGGTGAACATCGCCGTGCATATGGACAAAAGGAACACCATACTGGGTCAATATAATCCTTAGTAAATAGTGTGTGATAAACCATAAAACATTCATTCATATGTTAATAATCATTTCAATAGAGGAGCTGACCTGAAATTGCAATAGGGCTGCAAATACAAGCCCCTATATATTCATAAGAATAGAAACGAAAAATTTCATGATACAGATAGAGCTAAAAATGAAATTAGATTATGTGGGTTAGTTACCAAAGGACCCAACCCTAGGTTGATAAGTAAATTATATGGAGATCACAAGTTAAATAAAATATAAATTTATAAGGTTCTCAACAATATTTGCAAAGTATATCAAAAAGCAGCTCCTCCAGTGAAAAACAGGGGGGGGGGGAGGACATGTTCAATATAAATAAGCAAGCTCCAATATGTGCATATCGTCTGACAATAAAAAGACCATCAAAAAATATATAGATACATCAGGATGAAACATGTGTGGAGCTTGACTGAAGGAATGCTCATTACAATATGTCCGAATTATGGTATCCGTGCAGGAATGGATGAATTTCATCAAAGAATGACTAGAACAAACACATAAGCATAAAAGCACCTCATTGAATGTCAGAAAACGGATCAGAAATTATTCTATATCTATCGATCTAAAAAATAAATCGCAAATCGGAGCGATAGTTAAAGCCACCTGGGTATCTTGTATTTAGCTTCAAAATCCATTTTGCCTCTGCCAAAAGCAGGGCTTGGAACCAGTCCCCCCCACGAGGGGGTCTGGGAACAGACTCTATACCCGTGATCACTAAGGAAGAAAAATCCGCTGAATGACATTCAATGTAGTGCCTGGTCAGAACAGATAAGGAGCGTTTCTTCACCAATGCAACATAGCTTAAGGAGGTCCTGTCATGAGCTGCTGAAGGTATGCGGACGTGCTCAGAGATCCTGGTTCTAAGTGCTCTAGAGGTGCAGCCGACATAGCCCTTGCGGCATAGTGTGCACGTTGCCACATAGACCACATGTGCAGAAGCACAATTAATAAACGATCGAATTACAAAGCTTTCTCCATTATTCCCTAATAGGGATTTGGTATTGTGCATGAACCTGCAAAGGCCACATCGGCCGGACCCACATTTATAAGACCCAGAGACACTGAGCCAGGTTCTGTTACATTTCTTAGATGTGAACATGCTGGGTGCCACAAGGTTCCCAATGGTACGAGCTCTCTTGGCTACTATATTGACCCCCGGCTGAAGAACTGAATTTAGTATGAGGTCCTGACGTAAAAGGGGGATAAAACGCTGGATGGTCTGTTTAATTTGAAAAAAATCAGTGCTAAATGGTGTTGAAAAAGTCACACGATTTCTAGATACTGAGGAAACAGGGCGATCTTCCAACCGATTGGTTCTGGTCCTATTCTCAACAATAGAAGAGGCCCTGTTCAAAGTCCGATCAGGATACCCCCTCCCACTGAGTCTCTCTCTAATGCGGACAGCTTCACAACGATAGGAAGCTTCAGATGAGCATAAACGCTTCGCTCGTAAGAGCTCACCCACAGGTAAATTCTGTAAGGTGTGGGGCATGTGACAGCTACTCGCATGGAGAGAGGTATTGCCACAAATAGGCTTCCTATACAGAACAGAATGAATGGAACCAGTCAAGGGGTCGCCAGATAGCAGGATGTCCAGGAAGGGAGCTGAGTCCATATATAGGTTCATGGTAAATCTCAAATTGAGAGGGTTGTTGTTAAAATGTGCATTGACGGCTTCCATGGCCTCCTGGGGGGTACCAAAATCTCCTGTATTACATATCAAAACTTGATCATCAATATATCTTGCATACCAAATAATGGTATGCAACAATGGATTATCACTTGTATAGATATATTTCTCTTCCCAGTAGGCCATGTAAATATTAGCCAATGCACATGAAAAACTTGCCCCCATAGGACAACCGGCTATCTGGAGATAAAATGTTAAGTTAAACTGGAAAAAATTGTGGGTCAACAGAAAACCTGTTGTCATGAGAATGAATTCTTTGAGGACATCGTCAAATGAGCTGTATTTATTTAGATGAAAATCCAGAGCCTGTAAGGCTTCCATATATGGTATGCTAGGATATAATGAGACCACGTCGCTTATTATCCAAAAAGAACCACTCGTCCAGGACATCTTCTCCAAATCCTGTAAGAGACTCTTTGTGTCTCTAATATGACCAATAGTACGTTTCATGAGCGGCTGGATATAATGATCTAGCCAGTCACTCAGATTGCTGGTTAGAGACCCAGTGCTGGCTACTATGGGTCTCAATGGGGGAGGGAAAGTGCCCTTATGGACCTTGGGAAGGCCTTGAAAAATGAGACACACCAGAGAGTCGACAAAAAGATATTCGTGGACCTTTTCATTAAGAACTCCCCATTGAAAACCTTGTGAGAAGAGGACCCGTAACTTGGAGGAAAAATCAGATGTGGGATCGCAAGGCAATTGCCTGTAAGTGGATTTATCACTCAATATGGTATTAATCTCTCTTTCATACAGTTTGCTGTCCAGCACTACTACTGAGCCCCCCTTGTCCGCCCCCCGGACCACAATGTGACTATTGTCCTTCAGATCTTTAAGTGCTCTTTTTTCAGAGGATGACAAATTGTCCTGAATCCGGGGTTTCATCAAGAGTATATTTCTGACCTCCGATTCTATAAGGTCCTGGAACGTGTCCATAACAGGAACCCTGGAGGCAATAGGATAAAAACTCGGGTTCTTATTGACAAAAGGAGAAGGTTCAGATATACCCGTACAGGTGTCACTTAGTTCTTGTAAGTGCGTAACCGCAATCTGTTCCCTCAAATTCCAAAATAGGGGGACATGAGTAGAATTGTTGGTCGGAGGATCAGGTGAGTTGGGCCTATCAGTATTGTCCGCATCAGTATTGGAAAAATGTCTTTTTATTGTGAGATTCCTGACAAACCTATTAACATCTCTAAGAGTCTGGAAAAGATCAGCCCTATTATTAGGGGCAAAATTCCACGAAAAGGTCCACGAATATCTTTTTGTTGACTCTCCGGTGTGTCCCATTTTTCAAGGCCTTCCCAAGGTCCATAAGGGCACTTTCCCTCCCCCATTGAGACCCATAGTAGCCAGCACTGGGTCTCTAACCAGCAATCTGAGTGACTGGCTAGATCATTATATCCAGCCGCTCATGAAACGTACTATTGGTCATATTAGAGACACAAAGAGTCTCTTACAGGATTTGGAGAAGATGTCCTGGACGAGTGGTTCTTTTTGGATAATGAGCAACGTGGTCTCATTATATCCTAGCATACCGCATAGGGAAGCCTTACAGGCTCTGGATTTTCATCTAAATAAATACAGCTCATTTGACGATGTCCTCAAAGAATTCATTCTCATGACAACAGGTTTTCTGTTGACCCACAATTTTTTCCAGTTTATTGGTACATTTTATGTCCAGATAGCCGGTTGTCCTATGGGGGCAAGTTTTTCATGTGCATTGGCTAATATTTACATGGCCTACTGGGAAGAGCAATATATCTATACAAGTAATAATCCATTGTTGCATACCATTATTTGGTATGCAAGATATATTGATGATCACGTTTTGATATGTAATACAGGAGATTTTGGTACCCCCCAGGAGGCCATGGAAGCCGTCAATGCACATTTTAACAACAACCCTCTCAATTTGAGATTTACCATGAACCTATATGTGGACTCAGCTCCCTTCCTGGACATCCTGCTATCTGGCGACCCCTTGACTGGTTCCATTCATTCTGTTCTGTATAGGAAGCCCATTTGTGGCAATACCTCTCTCCATGCGAGTAGCTGTCACATGCCCCACACCTTACAGAATTTACCTGTGGGTGAGCTCTTACGAGCGAAGCGTTTATGCTCATCTGAAGCTTCCTATCGTTGTGAAGCTGTCCGCATTAGAGAGAGACTCAGTAGGAGGGGGTATCCTGATCGGACTTTGAACAGGGCCTCTTCTATTGTTGCGAATAGGACCAGAACCAATCGGTTGGAAGATCGCTGTTACGGGGGGCTGTCTGATAATAAAACCTAAAGGAATATCAGACAGTCAGGGTCCACCGTGCAAAGACTCTGCTGCAGACTATGGCAGAGTGCAATACCTCTGTTAAACTCACAGAGGAATATAATTAGTAAATAAGGCAATTCCTCCCTTACTTGGAGGGTGTGTGGAATGGTCTCTGTTAATGATCACAGAGACAAAAGCAGTGAGTGTGAAATGGCACCTACCTAGGTCCATTCCTCTAGTGGTGCAAGGAGACGGACAGCAGTGTAAGCCGCACAAAGCTCCTACCTGCGTTCGCTCCACTAGTGTGCGAGGACACGAACCACTAGATATGGCACCTGCCTAGGTCCGCTCTTCTAGTGGTGCAAAAGAGACGGACAGCAGCGTAAGCCGCACAAAGCTCCTACCTGCGTTCACTCCACTAGTGTGCGAGGACACAAACCACTAGATATGGCACCTGCCTAGGTCCGCTCTTCTAGTGGTGCAAAAGAGACGGACAGCAGCATAAGCCGCACAAAGCTCCTACCTCTGTTCGTTCCCCTAGTGTGCGAGGATACGAACAACTGCCAGACGCAGTAAAAGGAACGTTACCCTAGCGGCAACGTCCACCTACGAGTAGAATCACAAGGCCCAGCCAGACCATGTGCCTCAGGCACCTGCCTATGTCCGCTACCCTAAGAGGTAAGGATACGGACTGCAGCCGAAGCTGTAAGGTATAAGAACGCTACCCTGCCGGTAGCGCTCACCTAGCATAGACAGAGAGATGCCTAGAGGAACGTGCACAGAGCGTCTACTCTCATGCATGAACCAAGAGGACTGAGCGCCATGCGGCGTGCGTCAGGGTCTTATATAGACTCTGTGCCTCATCCAAGATGGAGGACACCAGAGCCAATCCGCTGCCAGAACGACAGGAATGACGTCACGCTGGCCTATCACCGAGCAAAGCGTCACAAGCACATGACCAGCGACCAATCGGCATAGAAGGTGTCAGAGACATGTGACCACGTGTCACAAGCACATGACCAGCGGCCAATCGGCATAGAAGGTGTCAGAGACATGTGACCTCATGTCAGCGATGATGTCACCCGCACATGTGCAATGGCTCCAAGATAGGACTTAGTCTCCAGCGCTTGCACATGTGCAGTAGCAAGAAATCTGGACATAGTCTCCAGTGCTCGCACATGTGCAGTAGCAAGAAATCTGGACATAGACTCCAGTGCCACAGCAACCGTAACAGTACCTCCCCCTCAAGGGCCCCCCTCCAGGCGACGCAGGTAATCGGCAACTAAGTCGGGAGCATGGACAGCCTCCTCAGGCTCCCAAGAGCAATGTTCCGGGCCGTAGCCCTCCCAATCTATCAAGAAGAACCTGCGCCCTCTAAACATCTTAGAGCCAACTATGGCTTGTACCTCATAACTAGAGCGAGAGGAATCAGAGGCAGGAGAGTGCACTTCACGAGCGTGAGGTAAAATTGCCGGCTTTAGCAGTGAAACATGGAATTTGTCATGGATCCTAAGATGGACGGGTAACTTCAATTGGTAGACTACAGGATTTACCTGTCGAAGAACCTCATAAGGACCCAGGAAGCGAGGAGCAAATTTGACAGAGCTCACTCTAAGTTTCACGTGTTTTGCAGAGAGCCACACAAAGTCCCCTGGAGAAAAGACAGGAGCCGGGCGACGAAACCGATCGGACACCGTCTTCATACGGTCCTTAGCTGCGTCGATCGACTATTGAGTCCGATCCCAAACCTCTCTGGCATTAGTTGCCCAGTCGGCCACAAGAGGAGGAGGTGCAGCAGCGGGAAACGGTACCGGTACCCTAGGGTGTTGCCCATTATTGAGTACGAACGGTGTCTGCCCAGTGGCCTCAGCCAGCGAATTGTTAAGGGCAAATTCTGCCCAGGGTAGGAGGGAGGACCAGTTATCGTGGTTCTCAGCAACAAAGTGTCGAAGGTATATAATCATGGATTGATTGGTACGCTCAACCAAACCATTGGTCTCCGGATGGTATGCCGAAGAGAGATTCAACTCAATTTGCAGAAGGCTACAAAGATCTCGCCAGAAACGGGAAGCAAATTGCGGGCCTCTATCACAAATGATACGATCTGGCATCCCGTGAAGCCTAAAGACATGCTTGAGGAATAGTTTGGCTAGTACCCTAGAAGATGGGATTCTCGATAACGGTACGAGATGAACCATCTGGGAGAAATGGTCCGTAATGACCCACACAAATCTATGTCCCTGTGAACACGGAAGATCACCCACAAAGTCCATGCCTACCACCTCCCATGGTCTATCTGGCACTGGTAAAGGATGCAAGAGCCCAGCCGGTCTCTGCCGTAACGGACGGTTGCGAGCACACGAGTAGCAGGAACCGACATATATCTTGACGTGGCTGGCTAAGTGTGGCCACCAATACCACCTCTCGAGTAACTCTCGTGTCCGTCTAATACCAAAATGCCCACCCACCTTTGAGGTGTGGGCCCACGACAGTATATCATTCTGTCGATCCGGCGGAACAAAGGTCTTGCCCGGTGGGATTTGGTCTAACGTCACAGGGGAGAGCGTATGAAAAACGCTGGAGGGAAGGATAAGACGAGGTTCGTCAATCTCTTCCTGGGTAGAAACCATAGAGCGAGACAGGGCGTCTCCCTTGTTATTCTTACTCCCAGACAGATAGTTGATGGAGAAGTGAAAGCGGGAGAAAAACAAGGACCAGCGGGCTTGGCGAGGATTCAGACGCTGAGAGGTTTGTAAGTACATCAGATTCTTATGGTCTGTATAGACCTGGAAAGGATGTTTCGCTCCTTCCAGCAAGTCACGCCACTCCTCCAAGGCTAATCTCAGGGTGAGCAGTTCCCTATCCCCAATGGTATAGTTTCTCTCTGCCGGTGAAAAGGTTTTAGCAAAGAAGAAACACGGCCTTTTTCTACCTGCACCGTTCTTTTGATACAAGACCGCACCAGCACCCACTGAAGAGGCATCAACCTCCAAGAGGAAGGGCTTATTCTCATCGGGTCTTTGAAGAACGGGAGCAGTTGAAAAGTGTCTTTTTACTGCCTCAAAAGCCTGGGATGTCTCAGTAGACCAGACTTTTGGATTAGCACCTTTCTTGGTCAAGGCCACCAAAGGGGCCACCAAAGTAGAGAAATGGGGTATGAACTGCCTGTAATAATTTATGAATCCTAAGAAGCGTTGCACCGCCTTTAAGGAATGAGGTTCGGACCATTCCAGGACAGCAGAGAGCTTCGCAGGATCCATAGCCAGACCCTCTTGTGAGATAATGTAGCCCAAAAAAGGCAAGGATGACTGCTCGAATACACATTTTTCGAGTTTAGCAAACAAAGAGTGCTCCCTTAAACGGGAAAGGACACGAACGACATCCTGACGATGAGTCTCCAGATCAGGAGAAAAAATCAGGATGTCGTCCAGATACACCACGACGGAGGATAACAGTAAATCCCTGAACACATCATTTACGAAGTCCTGAAATACTGCGGGTGCATTACATAAACCAAAAGGCATGACGAGGTATTCATAGTGACCGTCTCGGGTGTTAAAAGCGGTCTTCCATTCGTCACCCTCTCGAATTCGTACCAAGTTATACGCACCCCGCAGATCCAACTTCGTAAAAACCTGAGCTCCCCTCAGTCTGTCAAAGAGCTCCGAAATTAAAGGTAACGGGTATTTGTTCTTTATCGTGATTGCGTTGAGACCCCTGTAATCTATGCAGGGACGCAAATCACCCTCTTTCTTCCGAACAAAGAAAAACCCAGCTCCCGCGGGAGAGACAGACTTCCGAATGAACCCCTTCTCTAAACTCTCTCTTATATAGGTCGACATGGCCTCAGACTCAGGTATTGACAGGGGGTAAACCCTGCCCTTAGGTGGAACCGAACCTGGGATAAGGTCTATGGCACAGTCATACGGCCTATGGGGTGGAAGAACCTCAGCACCCTGTTTGGAGAACACGTCAGCGAAATCCAAATAGGGTGTAGGTATGGGAGAGAGATCAGTTGATGCAACTGCCACGACCTTAGGTGGTAAGGGAAGACATCGGGACTGACATTTCGAACCCCAACTAATAATGCTATCGGACACCCAGTCAATTAGAGGAGCATGGGTCCGAAGCCATGGGAGACCCAGAAGAACGTCGTCTATACCCTCAGGCAAAACAAGAAAAGAAATCTCCTCTATGTGACCCTGAGACAGGGAAAGGCGAAAGGGAACTGTCCTCAATGTAATGGAGTCAGACAACATAGTCCCATTAACAACACGGACAGGAATAGGCGCCTCTAACATGATAGAGGGAATATTGTGCCTCTTTACAAATCCTGAGGACACAAAAGTCCCGTCAGCTCCGGAATCCACAAAAGCCATAATAGGCCATGTATTCTCAGAGAATGAGAGCTGACCTGGGATACTACACTTAGAGGGTGCAGAAGACGTCTCTAGTAACCCCCCTCTAATGGTTACTAGGCCTGGGAGTTTCCCTGACGGCTAGGACACTTGTTGGCATAGTGCCCAGCCTCACGACATACGTAACATATAGGAGGACCAGACTTGCGTAGTCTGGAGGACGTATGACCTAACTCCATAGGAGTGGGAGATGTTTCAGATGCTGAGGAAGATGGTAGTGGACCCTCAACAACTGGTATAGCCCGAAGCTTAGGGCGTGAGGAAGAGACCTCGAGTCTACGTTCCCAAGGCGTACGTCGATCCTCGTTGCTACTGTGATCAAGTCCTCCAGAGAAGCAGGGACCTCACGAGTAGCAAGAGCATCCTTGACATAGCCTGCCAACCCTCTCCAGAAGATAGGAATCAACACCTTCTCTGGCCAATCTAGTTCTGCCACCAGAGTTCTAAAAGCAATGGCATAAGAACTAGTGGATAACGAACCCTGAGACAGATCTAACAGTCTCAGAGCCGCATCATGGGTAACCTGCGGACCCATGAATACCGCCTTAAGAGCATCAAGAAAGTCTTGATGTCTCAGAGTAACCACATCAGAGCGCTCCCATAGGGGAGTCGCCCATTCTAAGGCTTTGTCCTGAAGTAAGGAGATGATAAAGCCTACTCTGGACCTCTCCGTAGAGAAGCGAGAAGAGTTGACCTCTAGGTGTATCTGACACTGACTAATGAAACCACGACATGATCTGGCATCGCCAGAATATCTGTTTGGCAGAGCAAGTCGAGGATCATGTGCAGATGTCACCATGGTCTGAGGTTTATCCTCTATACTCTTGAGCCGCGACTCAAGTACTTGTATGTAACGGTGTAACTGCTGATATTCTGCCATAACTGCCAGACCCTTGGCTCAGTCCTAATGTTACGGGGGGCTGTCTGATAATAAAACCTAAAGGAATATCAGACAGTCAGGGTCCACCGTGCAAAGACTCTGCTGCAGACTATGGCAGAGTGCAATACCTCTGTTAAACTCACAGAGGAATATAATTAGTAAATAAGGCAATTCCTCCCTTACTTGGAGGGTGTGTGGAATGGTCTCTGTTAATGATCACAGAGACAAAAGCAGTGAGTGTGAAATGGCACCTACCTAGGTCCGTTCCTCTAGTGGTGCAAGGAGACGGACAGCAGCGTAAGCCGCACAAAGCTCCTACCTGCGTTCGCTCCACTAGTGTGCGAGGACACGAACCACTAGATATGGCACCTGCCTAGGTCCGCTCTTCTAGTGGTGCAAAAGAGACGGACAGCAGCGTAAGCCGCACAAAGCTCCTACCTGCGTTCGCTCCACTAGTGTGCGAGGACACGAACCACTAGATATGGCACCTGCCTAGGTCCGCTCTTCTAGTGGTGCAAAAGAGACGGACAGCAGCATAAGCCGCACAAAGCTCCTACCTCTGTTCGCTCCCCTAGAGTGCGAGGATACGAACAACTGCCAGACGCAGTAAAAGGAACGTTACCCTAGCGGCAACGTCCACCTACGAGTAGAATCACAAGGCCCAGCCAGACCATGTGCCTCAGGCACCTGCCTATGTCCGCTCCCCTAAGAGGTAAGGATACGGACTGCAGCCGAAGCTGTAAGGTATAAGAACGCTACCCTGCCGGTAGCGCTCACCTAGCATAGACAGAGAGATGCCTAGAGGAACGTGCACAGAGCGTCTACTCTCATGCTTGAACCAAGAGGACTGAGCGCCATGCGGCGTGCGTCAGGGTCTTATATAGACTCTGTGCCTCATCCAAGATGGAGGACACCAGAGCCAATCCGCTGCCAGAACGACAGGAATGACGTCACGCTGGCCTATCACTGAGCAAAGCGTCACAAGCACATGACCAGCGACCAATCGACATAGAAGGTGTCAGAGACATGTGACCACGTGTCACAAGCACATGACCAGCGGCCAATCGGCATAGAAGGTGTCAGAGACATGTGACCTCGTGTCAGTGATGATGTCACCTGCACATGTGCAATGGCTTCAAGATAGGACTTAGTCTCCAGCGCTTGCACATGTGCAGTAGCAAGAAATCTGGACATAGTCTCCAGTGCTCGCACATGTGCAGTAGCAAGAAATCTGGACATAGACTCCAGTGCCACAGCAACCGTAACAATCGCCCTGTTTACTCAGTATCTAGAAATCGTGTGACTTTTTCAACACCATTTAGCACTGATTTTTTTCAAATTAAACAGACCATCCAGCGTTTTATCCCCCTTTTACGTCAGGACCCCATACTAAATTCAGTTCTTCAGCCGGGGATCAATATAGTAGCCAAGAGAGCTCGTATCATTGGGAACCTTATGGCACCCAGCATGTTCACATCTAAGAAATGTAACAGAACCTGGCTCAGTGTCTCTGGGTCTTATAAATGTGGGTCCGGCCGTTGTGGCCTTTGCAGGTTCATGCACAATACCAAATCCCTATTAGGGAATAATGGGGAAAGCTTTGTAATTCGATCATTTATTAATTGTGCTTCTGCACATGTGGTCTATGTGGCAACGTGCACACTATGCCGCAAGGGCTATGTCGGCTGCACCTCTAGAGCACTTAGAACCAGGATCTCTGAGCACGTCCGCATACCTCCAGCAGCTCATGACAGGACCTCCTTAAGCTATGTTGCATTGGTGAAGAAACGCTCCTTATCTGGTCTGACCAGGCACTACATTGAATGTCATTCAGCGGATTTTTCTTCCTTAGTGATCACGGGTATAGAGTCTGTTCCCAGACCCCCTCGTGGGGGGGACTGGTTCCAAGCCCTGCTTTTGGCAGAGGCAAAATGGATTTTGAAGCTAAATACAAGATACCCAGGTGGCTTTAACTATCGCTCCGATTTGCGATTTATTTTTTAGATCGATAGATATAGAATAATTTCTGATCCGTTTTCTGACATTCAATGAGGTGCTTTTATGCTTATGTGTTTGTTCTAGTCATTCTTTGATGAAATTCATCCATTCCTGCACGGATGCCATAATTCGGACATATTGTAATGAGCATTCCTTCAGTCAAGCTCCACACATGTTTCATCCTGATGTATATATATTTTTTTTTATGGTGTTTTTATCGTCAGACGATATGCACATATTGGAGCTTGCTTATTTATATTGAACATGTCTTCCCCCCCCCCCTTTTTTTCACTGGAGGAGCTGCTTTTTGATATACTTTGCAAATATTGTTGAGAACCTTATAAATTTACATTTTATTTAACTTGTGATCTCCATATAATTTACTTATCAACCTAGGGTTGGGTCCTTTGGTAACTAACCCACATAATCTAATTTCATTTTTAGCTCTATCTGTATCATGAAATTTTTCGTTTCTATTCTTATGAATATATAGGGGCTTGTATTTGCAGCCCTATTGCAATTTCAGGTCAGCTCCTCTATTGAAATGATTATTAATATATCAATGAATGTTTTATGGTTTATCACGCACTATTTACTAAGGATTATATTGACCCAGTATGGTGTTCCTTTTGTCCATATGCATGGCGATGTTCACCTGTTTTTTCATGCAATCATGACATCCCGCCCCTCCCTTCCACCCATCCAGCGGGTCAGTCTATTTTAGTAACGTTATAACCTAAACAAACTTTCCTATGACCGGAAGGGGTCCACAAGAAATATAGAACCTAAAATTATGTAGCCCCAAGTTACCAATAAATAGAGGTGGGGATACAAAAAGAGAGGACCACGGATAATCAGAGTGAAATACAAATTTTATTAAATGTAAATGTAAAGGTGATACAGGACACACAGTGGTGGCAGGCTAGATGGAAACAGCCTGCCAGAAAACAACCCACAGCAGTACCAGGACACACCACCAGATGGCAAAAACCTGCTGACAGGCAGCAATATAATGGAGGATTGTACAGAGTATAAAATGGCCCGTGAAAAGTCAAATAGGGACAGTGTAAAGTAAACAGTTTATGTAGGAGATCTGTAGAATCCCATAAAAGTCCCAATGGCAAGGGGGCATAAGTAGTTAATCAGTATTACCTTGCGTCATGTCAGAGCAGAGATAGTGGATGTGTCCGGTTTCCATGTATTGATTTATACCTCGGCCTTCACGATGCTTTTAATATTTCTAATAAAGATTACAGAGATTTTATCTTAAAGAAGAATCAGTGCCGGCTCATCCTTTTCTTCTCTGCCTTCTTCCATAAGCCTAGAATGTATGGGCTGCAGTCAGGCCCTGGATGTCAGGATCTGTATAGAGCCCGTACATTCTAGTATCTACCCACAGGGCATCAGGCAGTGGGATTTAAAGTGCCGGCAGCCGGGAAAAGTGCCCGAGGGCTGCATAAAAAGTTGTCACGGGCCGTATACGGCCCGTGGGCCGGGGGTTCCCCACCCCTGACTTACTGTATTAATTTTTCTAAAAATAAAATATTTCTATATTTGATATGTGGAATTACTGTCTAGTCCTGTTTTTGTGAATGACAATCACAGGACCTTGCACATAGATTTGCAGATAGAGCATGTAGCAGGACACAGATTCGGAAGGGCTATCAAACAGCAATCTCGGTTTTTAGAGATTATTTGTCGTACAGCAGTCAGCATAAAAAATGTGTGAATAATGACAACCAGGAACGATTTATTACAACCTTTCAGAAACCTAGAGAAACATTGGAACATTTTATTGTCGGATGTTACACTAAAAAAGATTTTACCATCAAGACCTTCTGTAGTTGCTAGAAGATTACAAAATTTAAAAGACACACTAATACACAGCCACTATGATTCCAATCAGATATTCAAACCTGAAATACCACAGTCTGTTAAAAATATATCCCTTAAATATATTTTTCTTCAAATACGTGATAAGCGCATGAAAGACAAAACTTCAAAAAAAGTAGAAAAATAAATAGATGTATTTATATCTAATAAAATGGTTGCCAAATTCAATTACAGAAAAGAAAAACAAAGAAATAGTATTCTTTGTTAGCTTACATAAAGAGTTCGATAATAGTTCATACTGAATCAATAGAAATCTTCATCCATCTTTCATTGATTCCTGAATGGTTAGGCAAGCCTTAGATACTGTAGACCTGACAGGCATATGTTACTTTGTCTTGGGTGAATGGGCTGGATGGATGGATCAGCTTCGACATGTGTAGATCGACTCCCGGAGCAAGAGTGAGAGCCCCCTTGCCCCCCACCATTTGTCATTATATATGCAGCTATGTGAGCAAGGATGGTTGACCTTAGGGAGATCAACATCCACCACTGCGGAGACACCATCACGTGTTTCTCAACGCAGTGATTCTAGAGCAATGCCCCCTGGGAAATATTCAAAGCAAGAAGGCCTGCGGAGACACCATCATATGTTTCTCAATGCTGGCAGGAAATATACAGGATATATGCAGCTGTCCAATCCATATAGGGTGATTTTGCTGAACGCATGAGGTCACTCACTAGCAGCTTCCAAAGCTATATATTTATATATATGACTATGTCAGCAACTATCTATAGTCAATACAGACTCAAAATATTAATTCCTTATAAATACTGTTATCAATAAGCTATGCCCTTCAATATAGACATGACTGTCATCATATATAATATGTTCCATTATAAAGTGTTTGATATCTAGATGTATTAATTTTAATGTTTTTACAATTCCCCCTTGAAGCGGGTAAATTATTAATTAAACCCCCAAAATAAATTAATACATCATTAAAATAACAGATCTTTCCTTTTTTGGTGATAGTGGATTAATGTCTATAATAATGATGAATAATAATCAATTTGCATTATTCATGGTGTATGTTCAACAATATAATAATGTGGATTCATATTATGGTAGGCCATGACTGATAATCATATAAAATACATAATTATACTTTCCTAAAACTAAAAAAGATGCAAAACAGATCCGGTCACCATCTGATGTCCTCTGGGATGATGTCTTCTTATCTCCAATGTAATCTGGCATAAACACGTCTTTTGAAATAAATCTTTTGATAAAAAATGATTGGTTATCGATTTGATACTGTCCAATATTGCATTTATCATTGTTAGATCCATAAACTTTATTCTTTATTGCAAAGTCCATATATTTAATCAAAGTCCATAATTTAATGTTGATAAACCACAGTTCATAAGTGTAGAAAAATAGCATAGGCCTCTGATATATGTGCAGTGTAATTTACATTAGTCACCCTTATCCTCTGTGCTGCCTGTTGTCATTCTTAGAACAGGTGTTGAGACGTTCTTGGTCAGCATGACAGGGGTTAACTTTAACACTCTTTTACTCTCCCTGGTAAGTGTGGTGAGGTCTTAATGCACAGAACATGTGTCAGGGTTGCATCCTAGCACCATAAGATCACCATCTTGCTGAGGTCCAGAAGCGGTAAGTGCATTGTATTTAACACAGTCTTATTTGAGATGTTACCTTTTGGACCTTTGAGTATCAGCTTTTGCAACATTTTGTGGAATCCCTTTTAACTTTAAAAATTAATAAAAGTCTTTTATCTTGCTGTAATCTTGATTGAAGACTTCATTCCCTAATCTAGATACCAAATATGGCAATGATACTACCACTAATAAATGTCACAGCCTATCATAACTCTAATATTATAATACCATGTCATTATTATTATTATTATCATAAAAGTATTAATATACTTGATACTTAAAATGATGAAATAATACTGCATAATGGTATAAACGATAGTATTTTCATGTAATAACCTTTTTTTGTCATTGGTGTAATTACCTTTCCAACCCATAGGTGGCAATGTGTTTGAATATAACCAAACTGTAATCCTAAATATGAAATAATATAATATGTACATATAACATGTACCATATTATAAATATGAAAGGCAACAATGTGGCTTATTTAGTTAGATCATTTGTAAAATTCTAAACCAAAGCAAATAACTTTTTAGAAAAGACTGGATGATTCCATCAAAACACAATATTACTCATTATAAATGCTTATTATTGATTAAAAAATATAATATATTTAAATATAGGAAGGTAAACCTAGATGTACCTCGATTTTCCATCTTTATTACTCTAATTTAATTTATTTGATTTGTCTATTATTTATTAAATAACCTACTATATAAGAAAATGTGTAACTATAACCAATATTTCATCCTTATTGCGTTAACATACTAATGTAAGAATAATGTATTACTAGGAAGTAAATAATTGAATATATTGATGAATGAAGTGTTCTTTTCTTCCAAATTGGAACTTTCCCTTTTAATATGATTCATATTTAATAAAGTAATATTCTTATATTAGATATTACTTAACTAAATATTGAAGTGTTTTCTCAATTGAGATATTAAAATATAGAAGGAAAAATAAAAATTGTAGAATTAAAATTTTGATTAAAAATTTAAATATTAAATAAAAATAATCAAAATAAAAAAATAAGAATAAAAAGGAAAAATGAAAATCAGAAAAAAAAATCAAGGATAAAAGTTGGAATAAAAATAAGGCCTTCTATGTATATGACACTTATGTCCTTAATAACACATAACCTTAATATTACCAATATCTTATATGATTTCCATGCCTGTCATATCATTAACCTATAGAAATAATTAAGTCATATAACCTTGCTGACAATACTCTTCTTTAGTATGTAAAAGCATTGTGATTATACATACTTCAATTTTTCCTTTGTAGTTGAAATATTAATTATTAAAATATTGTATAGACATGTATTATAATCAAATATACATATATAATTTAGACCAAACCTTTCTCTTTTAATATCATGAAATATGATGTTATGAAAAAATTAATATATCACGATTAAATTAAATTAACATTTATGTTGTATATCTTCAAGACCATATTTACAAGTTGGGGGTTACTTGGGGAATAGTGATCACAAAATAATAAGTTTTCATGTATTCTTTAGTAAGATGTATAGTAGAGGGGCTACAAGGACACTAAACTTCAGGAAAGCAAATTTTAAACGGTTGAGAGATGATCTTAGTGCAATAAACTGGGATGATGTACTAAGTAATAAAAGTACACAAAGCAAATGGGAGACTTTTATGAGCATCCTGAATAGGGCTTGTGCAGAAAATATACCCTATGGGAAGAAACATGCTAGAAATAGGAGGAAACCCCTATGGCTAAATAGAGCTGTAAGGGAAGCAATAAAAGAAAAACAGAAAGCCTTAAAAGAATTAAAGAGGGTAGGTAGTGATGAGGCATTATATAATTATAGAAAATTAAATAAAATATGTAAAAAGCAAATTAAGTTAGCTAAGTTTGAGACAGAGAGACTCATTGCGAGAGAAAGTAAAAATAATCCTAAAATATTCTTTAACTACATAAACAGTAAAAAACTGAAAAGCGATAGTGTTGGCCCCCTTAAAAATAGTCTTGGTGAAATGGTGGAAGGGGATGAGGGTAAAGCCAACCTGCTGAATGACTTTTTTTCTACGGTTTTTATACAAGAAAATGCCATGGCAGATGACATGACCAGTGATGCCATAAATTCACCCTTGAATATTACCTGCTTAACCCAGCAGGAAGTACGCCGCCGCCTCGAAATCACTAAGGTTGACAAATCTCCGGGCCCGGATGGCATACACCCCAGAGTACTACAGGAATTGAGTTCTGTGATAGATAGACCATTATTTTTAATCTTCTCAGATTCCTTAATAACAGGGTCGGTACCGCAGGACTGGCGCATAGCAAATGTGGTGCCAATATTCAAAAAAGGGACAAAAACTGAGCCGGGAAATTATAGGCCGGTAAGTTTAACCTCTACGGTTGGTAAAATCCTTGAGGGTTTCTTGAGAGATGCTATACTGGAGTATCTCAAGAAAAATAACCTTATGACAGAGTATCAACATGGGTTTATGAGGGATCGATCCTGTCAAACTAATTTGATCAGCTTCTATGAAGAGGTAAGTTCAAGCCTGGACCAGGGAAATGCAGTGGATGTTGTGTATATGGACTTTTCAAAAGCTTTTGATACGGTGCCACACAAAAGGTTGGTACATAAAATGAGAATAATGGGGATAGGGGAAAATATGTGTAACTGGGTTAAAAACTGGCTCAGTGATAGGAAACAAAGGGTGGTTATTAATGGTATGTACTCGGACTGGGTCTCAGTTCATAGTGGGGTACCACAGGGGTCAGTATTGGGCCCGCTTCTTTTCAACATATTTATAAATGACCTTGTTGGGGGCCTGCGGAGTAGAATTTCAATATTTGCAGATGATACTAAACTCTGCAGGGTAATCAATACAGAGGAGGATAATTTTATATTACAGGGAGATTTATGTAAATTGGAGGATTGGGCTGAGAAGTGGCAATTGAAGTTTAATGTAGATAAATGTAAGGTCATGCACTTGGGTAGAGGAAATAACATTTATGATTATGAACTTAATTGTAGAACACTGGGTAAAACAGACACAGAAAAAGACTTGGGTGTATGGGTGGATGGTAAACTTCACTTTAGTGGACAGTGTCAGGCAGCTGCTGCCAGGGCTAATAAAATAATGGGATGTATTAAAAGAGGTATAAGTGTTCATGAAAAAAATATAGTTCTACCTCTGTACAAGTCACTAGTGCGACCGCACTTAGAATACTGTGTACAATTCTGGTCACCGATATATAAGAAGGACATAGCTGAACTGGAGAGGGTGCAAAGAAGAGCGACCAAGATTATTAGAGGAATGGGGGGGCTGCAATACGAAGACAGGTTATTAAACTTGGGGTTATTTAGTCTGGAAAAACGAAGGCTTAGGGGAGATCTAATCACAATGTATAAATATATGAGGGGACAGTACAGAGACCTTTCCAAAGATCTATTTACACCTAGGCCTGCGACTGGAACACGGGGGCATCCGCTACGTCTTGAGGAAAGAAGGTTTAATCATAATCACAGACGAGGATTCTTTACTGTACGAGCAGTGAGACTATGGAACTCTCTGCCGCATGATTCACTACTAACATTTAAGCAGAGCCTGGATGCCTTTCTTGAAAAATTTAATATAACCAGTTATGTATATTAGATTTTATGACAGGGTATTGATCCAGGGAACTAGTCTGATTGCCGTATGTGGAGTCAGGAAGGAAATTTTTTCCCCATTGGAACTTGTTTGCCACATTGGGGTTTTTTGCCTTCCTCTGGATCAACATGTTAGGCTACGGGTTGAACTAGATGGACTTAGAGTCTCCCTTCAACCTTAAAAACTATGATACTATGATACTATGATATTTGAAAAGAAAATGATTACCAATCTGTGTATCAGTAAAATAAGTAACACTAGAATGTCATTCTTCAGAGTTAACCTTTGATATGGATCATGACAATCTATACTAAAGAAATATGTCTATGAATAAAATATATTCTGTATAAATTCCTTCATTATTAATACTTATGTACTATAACTTATTTATTCTAACTATAAATAAACTATAACTAAACATATAAACTTTGAAATTAAGAAGTAGTTTGTTTTTCTTTTAAACTTCAAACTCTTTGGACAAGTAATGATCATCAGCAGCTGCTCAGACAGTCAATCATTCATACACACATATATGTACACAAGACTGTAACGGTTCTTTAACATATACATCCACATAGAAAACCGTTGACAAACACATATCCCTTTTTGATTTTCCAATTTTTCTATGCGCATTTCAAAGATATGACAACTAATTTGAAGTACTTCTTGAAATATACAAATTAAATATTACATATACTCATGAGTACCAGGTACCTTTGATAATTACATACTGTACGTTTGACCTCTAACAGGACAGTCATTTATTATTAGCTCAGTAATTCAAAGTCCCATGCTTTTGATTAAAGACAAAAAACATTCCAAAAAGGCAAGCAAGTGTAAGCATTCCACTCCAAAACTCAGATTACACATATTAGTTACATTCCCAAAATAGCACTAAGGAAGATATATGTATTCATATTCCTAAAAGAAAGATGTTAAAACAACTGATCTTCCTCCTGACGATTGCTACCTGAGAAAATAATAATAATTATTTAGCATGCTTTCGCGATTTGCCTTACACATTATAACATATATATTACCTGTTTGAGGATAAAAATAAATTTATAAATAAAATGTAATACTTCATCAATTTGCTTTTACTGAGAAATTCTGAGGGAAATAAAATAATAAAATTATTATAATTTTTATGATAAAAAATGAAAACTTAAAATAAGCTATACTTTTTCTTATTAAATTTTAAATATTATTATTCATATACAGAGATAATAATAATACTAATAATAATAATAATTTTATGTTTATCTCTTTTTTATTGAAAAATTAAGGTTGGTTACAATAAGCAGGGCTGCAGACCAAGGCAAATCCCCAAATAGAGACAAAAAAAAAAAAAACAAGAATGCAATGAAACATGAAAGGCTTTGCATGGTTGTAGCCATATACAGTTTGTTACAATAAAGAACATTTAAGAACATTTATATCATTCTGTCTTGAACCATTATAAAAGTATAAAATCCATAAACTATACCATAAACAGCAAAGATTTACCATTCATACCATAGAGGCACATAATGGTCAGTCGAAGGAAAAGAAATAAAGAGAGAAAGAAAGAGGGAAGTAGACAAAGTGAATGATGACGGGGAAAAGGATCATGGGGGAAGGGCAAGAAAGGCCGGGAATAACTAGCAGGGAAAATCTAGGTAGAGTCTCAACTCGCCCCAAAGAGGGACCTGAAGTCCGGAGAATCCAAAAAAATGACCCAGGGACTCCAGATCTTAATAAATTTTTCACTAGCATCCTGAATTTCAGCAGTGAGACTCTCCATTCTGTAAAGGGAGGCCATCTCCTCAAGCCACTCATCCAAGGCGGAGGCACGGGTGGACCTCCAGTGTCTGGGGATCACGGCTCGAGCAGCCGCTAGACAAAACCGCAATAGTCCCATTTTCTGAGAATTTACAGACCCCGGTAGGATAGATAAGAGAGCGATTTGTGGAGAACCAGAGAGGGCCTCCCCACTAATGTTATTGTATGCCGAGAAGACCCCACTCCAAAAAGGCTTAATGAGGCTACAGCTCCACCATATATGCAACATATCCCCCCTCTCGTGATTACACCGCCAATATCTGTCTGACACTGAAGGGAAGATTGCGTGTAGGGCATGAGGGCAGCGGTACCAGCGGGTGAGAATTTTATAACCCTTTTCCTGGACCGAACAAGCCCTAGAAAATTTGTGAGTGAAAAGAAAAGCAGTCCTCCATTCCTCAACCCGGATAGTCACGCCCAAGTCTCTACTCTATCCCCCCACAAATTTGAGCTCATCCACATCCCCCTTCTGGATCAAAAGGTTATAGATAAGGGACAGGGTATGTCCCGGAGCCTCTTCCAAAAGAAAGAGCTTTTCAAACGAGGAGGGGGGGCAGCATAAAGTGCCTCCTGGCCTGATCCGGTCAAGAAAGACCCGATCTGGAAGTATTCAAACCAGGGTATGGCCCCTCCCAAGACAGAGGTAGAGAGCAAGTCGTATGTGGGCAATGGGGATCCCTGAAGTATGTGAAAGAATCGCACGTCCCCGCTCCTCCTCCGGCACAGGAAAACATCGGGCCCAACAGCCGGGGCAAAATCTGGGTTTGAAAAGATAGGGGAGAGGGGACCGCGCCCCCTGGACAGACGACCCCTTTTGGTTTCTAAATCCCACGTCCTCAATGTCGCCCTCAAGAGATCAACCTCAGAGAGAGGCTGGCCCCTGGAGCCCGAGCTAATCCAAGGGAGGTAACGCAAGGGGATCTCGTGGTCCATTTCTTCTAGGCTTACCCACTGCTTTGTGGCCCCATGATATTGCCAATCTAGTAATCGCATCAGTAGAGCCGCTTTCTGATAGAGTTTAAGGTTGGGCAATCCAGCCCCCCCCCGGCTTTTAAGTCTGCAAAGGGTAGTGAAGCTTATCCTCGGGCGCTTACCTCCCCACACGAAGCGCGTGATAACTGACTGCAGGCTGGAGAAAAAGGCCGCAGGAGGAACCAAGGGGACCGTCTGGAACAAGTACAAAAAGCGAGGCAAAACGTCCATTTTGATAACATTTATTCGTCCAAACCAGGATAGTCTTTTACTATTGTATGAGGTAAGATCCTTTCTTGTCCTGTTGAGAAGGGGAAGGTAGTTAAGCTGATATAGTTTTGAGAGATCCACGGGGACTGTTATCCCTAAGTAAGTAATGGCGGAGTCCTGCCACTTGAAGGGGAAATTTTTCTTGATATGATCCACCTCAGCATCAGGGAGATATATGTTTAATGCCTCGGATTTGGGGTAATTGACCTTAAAGTTGCTGAGGTGACTGAATTTTTCAAACTCTTGAATAAGTGAGGGGAAGGAAAGGCGAGGCTGTGAAATGAACAGAAATAGATCATCTGCGTAAAGAGCTGCCTTGCATTCCCCACCCCCCACCCCTATCCCGTGGATACTGGAATTGTTTCTGATGGTCACGGCAAGGTGTTCCATAACCAGGACATAAAGTAGGGGGGAAAGGGGGCACCCCTGATGTGCACCATTATGTATTGCAATTGGTAATGAGAGAAACCCATTGACTTTGACCCTGGCAGAGGGATTCCTATAAAGGGAAGAGACCCTTTCAATGAATTTGTCTCCCAGTCCCACCTGCCGCAGAGAGGCCATCACAAACTCCCAGCTGACTCTATCAAAGGCCTTCTCTGCATCAATGGAGAAAAGGCACGTAGGGAGACCTCTGGCCTTAGCCCACGCCATAAGAATAAGGGTTTTGTTGGTATTGTCGCTGGCCTCACGACCCAATACAAAGCCAACCTGATCAGTGTGAATAATATCGGGAAGAAGTGGAGCCAGTCTATTGGCGAGAGCCTTGGCAAAAATGTTGATGTCAGCATTGATGAGGGAGATAGGTCTGTAGCTAGAGACAGATGAATGATCCTTCCCCGGTTTGGGTAGAACACTAATATGGGCTTCTAGGGACTGGGCGACAAAGGGTGAGTCTCCAGATACAGAGCCAAAAACCCTCGTGAGGAAAGGGACAATTTGGTCACCAAATATCTTATAAAATTTGGAGGTAAATCCGTCCGGACCCGGACTCTTAGCATTCGACGAGGCTTTAATTATGGCAAGGATCTCTTCTGTGGAGAAGTCCTCTTCCAAGGCTACCGCATCCCTTTCAGAGATCTGAGGGAGTGCAATTTGCTGCACATATTCGTTAACTTTACGCTGGAAAGATTGTGGCGGCATATCTCTAAACTGTCCCTTCAAATTATAGAGGTCATCATAGAACGAACGGAACAGGTTTCCAATTTGGATGGGATCTTGGGTCGGGTCCCCCCCCACTGGTCTGGATTTTTGGAACATGGCCAATAGCATTTCTGGGGTGCAGAAAACGAGCCAAGGCTGTCCCACACTTGTCTGAATGCTCATATAAATATCGACTTAACTTGGCCCTTTGTCTCCTGTACCTTTGATCGAGAATGTCCCTCAGCCCCTCCCTAGCCTTTGTGAGGTCCGCATAAACCATGGCGGAAAGGGAGTGCTTGTGTGCAGCTTCCAAAGAGGCAATCTGCTGTAGGAGCTCTGTGAAAAGGGAAGACCTCTCCTTCTTGAATCTAGAGCCATGTTTCATTAATAAACCTCGAACTACACACTTTAGCGCCTCCCATTGTGTCGGAAGAGGAGTCGGGTCGCTGGCATGATTTTCCAAGAATTCAGATATGTGGCTCCGTATTTCACTACAGCACAATTGATCATTAAGCAAATTTTCATTGAGGCGCCAAGTCCATGGGCGCTGTGAGCTATTTGGAGGAGTGAAGTGAGCAAAGACCGGGGCGTGATCGAAGAGAGAAAGGTTCCCAATAGACGCTCCAACCTGCCACGTCAGGACATGTTGGCTCAGGAGGATCATGTCGAGGTGGCTATATGATGAATGGGCTGGGGAGTAGTAGGAGTAATCTTTTGTGGTGGGGTATAGGGCACGCCATACATCCACCAACTGCATATTTTGAATGTCACGTTTAAGGGCCTTAAGTTTTCTGCGTGGTATAAAATGACGCCCTGACGAGGTGTCTATGTCTGGGTCAAGTGTGAGGTTAAAGTCTCCACCAGCTACTAACACGCCCTCAGAAAATTCAGCCAGACGGGACAGAATAGAGGCGCAGGCCCGAGAGGGATCCCTGTTGGGGAGATACCAGTTGGCAATTGTGTATACGGTGGAGCCAATGCATAATTTCAAAAAAATAAACCTACCTCCGAGGATGGCCAAGGAATCCACAATCGTGTGGGTCAAAGACCTGTGAAGGATAATAGAGACCCCCCCAGACCTGGAAGCCGGGTTGGGGCTGTGGAACCAGGAGGTGTAGTTCCTGTCCTTCAGTGCAGGGAGATGGCCTTCCTTGAAGTGAGTCTCCTGCAACATAAGTATGTGGATCCATTTTTTGTGCATTTCAAATAAAATTTGCGATCTCTTCTGAGGCGAGTTGAGACCCCTGGTGTTGTAAGAGGTAACATTAATCTGCGCCATTGCTCCACGATATGAGGTATTTAGTCTAGGGACGGGGGAGGCAAGGAGGGTGGGAGAGAGAAAAGAGGGATGAGAGAGGAAGGGGAGGGAGCTAGGATTGAAAGGAGGAAGAGAGCAGGAAACAAAGGGAAAGAAGGAAGGATTAGAGGTTAAATGAGAGGAGGGTCGAGGAGGTAGAGATAGAGTAGAACACTAAAAAGATGTGGACTAATGGGCTCAGTCCACTAGCTGGGATAAAGAAGTTAAACGTCCTAAAGACGTTGGACCCCTGTGGGGGGCTAGGCTTTCTACCAAGGGGAGAGGGGCCCCCCTTGCTGCCCCAGATTAAGGTGTTCAATACAGAAGTGAAAGCCCACTAGCCATGGTCCAGAAGCAGAATTGAGAGAGAAAGCATAGAGAAAGGGAGAATCAAGAGAAAGACATCTTGTCAAGCTTCGAATCTGGGTCCCCAAGTTTATGGGACAGGGGGACCTCAAGGTGGACTCCCCGGGCTCATACTGCATAAGAGTCTCCACACACCAGCAGAGCATACAGCCTAAAAGAAAAAGTTAATCGACATCAGTGAAAATCAGGCAAATGTAGAACGCCACAACTTCAGTTGGCAAGACTGTAAAATGAAAAGTCCCTGAGATAGAACCCCCCCCCCATAACTCAGGAAAACAACCAGATTTATACGGAACCGAGAAGCAGGGATTCTTTTGACGAAAGTTCATCTATCTCATTGACGGCGGTCTCTGGAACGATGTCGCGTCGGGCCTCCCTCGGGCTCCAGAGGGATGCCCGGCCAGTCCATGATCTCAATCCGCGGGATGCGGAGGGCCGCTGTGAAGGAATCAAAGTCCCAAGGGGAACGAAGAATATGCATTTGGCCATCATGTCGTACCTGCAGGCGGAACGGGAATCCCCAGCTGTAAGTGAGGTTGTGTGCACTAAGCAGATCCAGAAGTGGTCTTAGGGCTCGTCTCCTCTGAAGGGTGAGGCGAGATAGGTCCGGCAGGATCTGGAGCTTGACCTTTTGGAAGAGAGCTGAGGCGCCGTCTCTGAGCTTTTGCTGGATGGCCTCTTTTTGCACGTAGTGATGGATCCTGCAAATGACGTCCCGGGGACGGTTAGGGTCAGATGATCTGGGCCCCAAAGCTCTGTGAGCCCTATCCAGCTCTATCTCATTAGCAGGGGGAGCATCAAGAATTTTGTTAAACACCCGTTGTAGAACCCATGGGAGATCTCTGGAGTCTACCACCTCAGGAAGGCCTCGGATTCTGAGGTTATTGCGGCGGCCGCGATTCTCGACGTCATCTAATGCTTCTGTGAGATCCCTTGCTGTGGACGGGATCCCGACGTTTGCACTTCTGGACACTGGCTCGCAGGTAACAACCATACCCTATGTACTTTATAAGCGCTACTGGTCTGATGATGAACTCACCCCACAAGACTCCGGCCTTACTATCATTGCGGCCAATGAACTCCCCATTACCCAAGTGGGGTTCAAAGAGGTGACTCTGAAGGTGGGGCGAGTGGAGCTAGAGCATCAAGGACTAATTGTGGTGCAGAATGACCCTAGCGACCGTAACCCAAAAATGGTCCTAGGGACTAATGTTATTGAGAATTGTATGGGAGAAGTATTACATTTGCTGCAACAGCTGTCTGCAACTGCAGGAGTGGGCTGGCAGAGGGCGCTGCAACGTGAAATCCGGGCCCTCCTGCAGCGGCAACAAGTGAACTTGTCTGGTGGAGAGATTGGTGGTTTATGAGTGATGAATGTAGCGCCTCTAGTAGTGCCTCTGCGGAGTGAGATGATGATTTGGTGCAGGGCAGCAGTAGGTACCCGTGGACAGGATTACCCAACAGTGGAGTAGTGGAGCCTCTGCCGTCAGAGCCCTGGCCCACGGTATTGGCAGCCAAGGGAGTAATTGATGTCCGGAAGGGGAGAGTGCCCGTGAGGATGATGAATTGCTGAGAGGAAGAGGTTAAGCTACCCCGTTATGCCACCATTGCTAAGTTGTTCACAGTAGACACCCATGCCATCCAGACAACAGCTTCCACAATCACTGCATCCCAGTCGACCAGTGATAGTCAACCAGAGCAGCTAGAGGAGTGGTGTAGGAACTACATGTAGGCACTGACTCCACACCTACACACCACAAAGGGGTTTACAGGGTAATGCAGGAGTATAAGCAAGTCTTTAGTAAACACCCGTTAGACTTTGGGAGGATCAAGGGGGTCCAACACCATATTCCCACAGGTGCGCATCCACCCATCTAAGAGAGATATAGGCCCATTCCACCTGCACATTACCAATGCGCCAAGGACATGTTGAGGAGCATGAAGGAGGCAGGGGTCATCCGTGATAGCTGTAGCTCCTGGACCCCTCCATTGGTCCTAGTGAAAAAGAAGGACGGCACAATGAGGATGTGTGTGGATTACCGGAAGATCAACCAAATAACTCATAAAGATGCATACCCTCTTCCCCGTATTGAAGAATCCTTGGCTGCCTTGAGGACTGCAAATTACATTTCAACTCTTGACCTTACTAGCGGTTACTGGCAGGTGTCTGTGGCAGAGGAGGACCGGGAGAAGACCACTTTCGCTACCCCGATGGGTCTCTGCGAGTTCAACAGCATGCCCTTTGGGTTGTGTAATGCACCAGGAACCTTCCAGAGGCTGATGGAGTGCTGCTTGGGACATCGCAATTTTGAAACGGTCCTGCTATACTTGGACGATGTCATCGTCTACTCCAAGACGTTTGAAGCACACCTGGAACATCTTGGCGAAGTATTCGAGGCCCTCTCCAGGTATGGCATGAAACTGAAGCCATCCAAGTGCCATCTGCTGAAACCCAAAGTTCAATATCTCGGGCATGTGGTTAATGCAGAAGGTGTAGCACCGGATCCAGAGAAGATTACATCCATTCAGGTCTGGCCAAGACCTACCACTGTCAGAGAAGTGAGGCAATTCCTGGGCCTGATGGGCTATTACCGTCGCTTCATCAAAGGCTACACCAAGATGTCAGCTCCTATGCAAGATCTCCTGGTGGGGCAACCAAAGCATGGGAAGATCTCTAGTTCCCCATTCGTCTGGAATGAGGAACAGGAAGAATCCTTTCAACAGATGAAGTCAGCTCTGACCGGAGAAGAGATTCTGGCCTATCCCAACTACTGTCTTCCGTTTATCTTATACACTGATGCCAGTAACGTGGGCTTGGGTGCTGTCCTGTCTCAGATACAGAATGGCAAGGAGAAGGTAATAGCCTATGCAAGCAGGAAGCTCCGCCCCACGGAAAGGAATCCTGAGAATTATAGTTCCTTTAAGCTGGAGTTCCTGGCCCTCGTCTGGGCAGTGACCGAGAGGTTCAAGCATTACCTCGCTTCTGCAAAATTCACTGCATACACGGACAACAATCCCCTGACCCACCTTGACACAGCATAGCTTGGAGCCCTGGAACAACGCTGGGTAGCTCGGCTGGCGAACTACGATTTCACTATAAAATACAGTGCCAGCCAAAAGAATACCAATGCAGATGCGTTATCCAGGATGCCGCACTTACCTAACGACAGGGCGGATGAAGATGAGTTGGAAGAGATTGAATTGTCTGCGTTCCATCAACCTGACAGTCTGGAAGATACCAGACCATACAGTGGTCAGCAGAAGGCAGCCTTCAACCCATTGCTCCACCATGGGTGGCAAGAAGCTCAAGATAATGATCCGGCAGTCAGGCTGGTGAAGGAGATGATTTCCCAAGCTGATGCCAGATTGGGGCCCACTGCCCCAGCAGAAATCCAGAGGCTTTGGAAGGAGAGGAGCTGGCTGTATCTGCAACAAGGCTAACTGTATAGAGGACTCATTAACCCCAAGATGCATGAGAGGATCTGTCAGATTGTGGTGCCACAGACATACGTACCCGTGGTCCTAGAGGCTTATCATGATGGAGCTGGACACTTCCGCTGGAAGAAGTTGGAAATGCTGCTGAGAGAGCGCTTTTATTGGGCTGGGATGAGAGAATCCATTAAAGCATGGTGTAGGGATTGTGGTCCCTGCGTGATAAGAAGAAAGGAAGGCACCAGCCAGAAAGCCCCGTTACAGCCAATTGTCACCCACCAGCTGCTGGAGCGCATTGCTCTGGATCATGTGAAGCTCACACCAAGCAGGAGCAGATATGCCTTTGCTCTCACGATAGTGGATCACTACTCAAGGTTCATGGGGTTGGTACCCGTCAAGGATCTGACAGCTCGCATGGCAGCAAGGGTCTTTCAGGCATATTTCTACCGGCCACACGGCTACCCAGAGAAGATGCTTACTGACCAAGGTCCTGCCTTTGAAGCCGAGATCTTTCAGGAGTTCTGCAGTTAGTATGGGTGCAAGAAAATCCGTACCACGCCATATCATGCCCAAACTAACGGGATGTGTGAGAAGATGAACCATTTGGTCTTCAACCTGCTCAAGACCTTACCCCTAGAAGAGTGGACCTGTGGCTTGAAAGACTGCTTGATCTTGTGGACATGTCTAACAACATCCCTAGCAGTTCCACCAAGTGTGCACCAGCGTACCTGATGAGGGCGAGGCCTGGAAGGTTGCCGGTGGATGTGGACATGGCTATAGAGGTTCCTGAGACCATTTCCCCAACCACGGACTGGGGTACAAAACGCCAGATGCAGTTACGGCAAATCCAAGAGTACCTGGAGAGGAATCTGAGCCAGAGCTGAAGATAGTGGAGGAAGGTCCTATTCCCACTCCAGGCACAGAGAAGGAAAAAGAGGTGATCCACACCATCATGGGAGACTTCCCAGCTGGTTGGCCCATGGAGAGTGGAGCGGTGATTGTTCCCGTTATAATGTTCCCACAATCCATGGAAGAAGATACAGAGCCAGAAGGGTCTATCAGTACCGCACCAACACCTGCACCCAGGGATGCACCAACACTTACACCACGCCCCCGTAGTCCCTACCAGCTGTGCCAGACCTTAGGAGTGAGGGACCCGTACATCACTCTATCCCACTGAACCTAGGTGAACCCGTCGGGCTAAGAAGGTCCACACACCCTAACCTAGGTCAGCCACCACTCAGGTACAGGGAAACTAGTCTGTAGTGAGTGGTGTCCATATGTTGTGTATATAAGCAAATGCCAATCAACCGTGTACCTAACCAAATTTTGTTAGAGTTAACCCCGTTTTTTGCCGTTTAATCATGGACCACGACCTCAGGACTGGTGAGGTCACCCCAAAAACATTCTTGGGGCTTGTAAATACCCCTACCTACTTTCTTGTTTATTTTTCACCACCTACACTGCCTCTGGAGAGGTAGATTGGAGGAAGGGCCTGCGGTGGAGTAGGCCGAGGCCCAGCCACTACTGAAACTGGTGGCTAACCTCCAGGCCAGGGGTCCCCCAGACTTGGGGCCCTTGAGATGGACTGCCGGTAAGGAACGTTTTACCTGGCCCGTGTACGAGTTACCCAAAACTCCTGTGGACTGGGGAAAAGGGGTGCCCACCATTCTTAGCAGTGGCACCATGGAACGAGGTTGTTTGGGTGGCGGGTGAAGAAAAACGGGAATGTATTTTTTTTATGTATGCAACATTGAAGAAATGTGCCTCCCATAAAGGGAAAAAATGTTTTACCCTGTTTTACTTTTTTCCCGTTTCTTTAGAAAAATAAACGTCAGTGGTCGGGCAGCCCGCAGACGGGCTGTATTCAACCAAGGGGGAATGTGATGCCCTGGCACCGCCAGGTGGTCACAGAAGGTACTACACCCCACACAACACCTTCCCACACCGGGTCCCATCAGACACAAAATCCTAGCCACCCCCCTCAGGGTGGGAAGGACACACTAGTGGGCAGGACCAAGTGGATTAGGAGCACCCACCTATAGGTCTTGAGGATCTGGGGGAGGAAACCAGTCAGTTGAAGTTTGAGTGCAGTCTACTTTGGAGTTCAAGTGTAGTGACAGTCTGAAACAGAGAGGAGTGAAGTGGGTCTGTCAGTGACAGTGACAGACTCTAGAGCAGTCATGGTGAACCTTTCACAGGCCGAGTGCCCAAACTGTAGCCCTAAACCCAATTTTTTTTCCTAAGTGCCAACCAATCCTATTATGTAAATAATTGATTGTAACCTTAAGCTGGGTTCACACTAAGCGACAGCGACAACGACGTCGCTGTTACGTCACCATTTTCTGTGACGTAACAGCGACCTTGTAAGTCGCTGTTATGATCGCTGCTTACTGTCAAACACAGCGACGCAGCAGCGATCATAACGTCGCTGTGCTTCATGTGCAGAGAGCAGAGAGCCGCGCTTAGCACTGGCTCCTTGCTCTCCTAGGTACAGTACACATCGGGTTAATTAACCCGATGTGTACTGCAGCTACATGTCACAGTGCAGAGAGCAGGGAGCCGCGCACACTGCTTAGCGCTGGCTCCTTGCTCTCCTTGCTACAGTATACATCGGGTTAATTACCCGATGTGTACTGCAGCCACATGTGCACAGAGCAGGAGCCGGCACTGGCAGCAAGGGCGGAGGCTGGTAACGAAGGTAAATATCGGGTAACCAGGGAAAGGTCTTCCCTTGGTTACCCGATGTTTACGCTGGTTACAGCTTACCGCAGCTGCCAGACGCCGGCTCCTGCTCCCTGCTCGCTTCATTTCGTCGCTCTCTCGCTGTCACACACAGCGATGTGTGTGTCACAGCGGGAGAGTGACGACCAAAAAATGAAGCTGGACATTCAGCAACGACCGGCGACCTCACAGCAGGGGCCAGGTCGTTGCTGGATGTCACACACAGCGACAGCGACGGGACGTCGCTGCAACGTCACAGAAAATGGTGACGTAGCAGCGACGTCGTTGTCGTTGTCGCTGTGTGTGACACCAGCTTAACCTTTGCAGTCTTCTCTTCTCAGCAGGGGGCATCACGCTCATTCGTGCTTACCACACATTGAAGCTGAGCCCCAGTCTTTTCCGGACACAGCAGTTGGATTGATCTTTCTGGAAAAAATTGCAGTATATTAGACATAGATTTTAGCATAGCATGCAATCAGAGGTCACCCTGTAATCCACATCTACATTTCAAAGTCTGAACATCTTGAAATCCCATGAAGACGTACGAGGTGCTCCCCTCCCCCTTCATTGTGTAGTTATGTCCCCCTTCCTGGCCACTTCCTGGTAAACATGTCCCCCATCCTGATATATATTTCCTACATTCTGGTATATTTGTCCCCATCATGGCCCATCCTGGTAAATATACCTCATCCTGGTAAATGTCCTCCATCCTGGTAAATGTACCCCATTCTGGCATGTTCCCCCATGCTGGTAAATGTACCCCATCCTGACATATTGCCCATCGTTGTAAATGTTCCCCCATCCCGGCATGTACCCCATTCCTGGTAAATGTCCTCCATCCTGGTAAATGTTCCCAATCCTGGTTAATTTACCCCCATCCAGGTAAATGTCCCCCTTCCTAGCATGTACCCCCATCCTGGTAAATGTCCACCTTCCTGGCATGTTCCCCTTCCTGGTAAATGTACCCTATCATGGCATGTTTCCTCCATCCTGGCATGTATGTTTTCCCCATCCTGGCATGCATGTTTCCTCCATCCTGGCATACATGTTTCCTCCATCCTGGCATGCATGTTTTCCCCATCCTGGCATGCATGTTTCCCCATCCTGGCATGCATGTTTCCCCATCCTGGCATGCATGTTTCCTCCATCTTGGCATGCATGTTTCCCCATCCTGCCATGCATGTTTCCTCCATCTTGGCATGCATGTTTCCCCATCCTGCCATGCATGTTTCCTCCATCTTGGCATGCAAGTTTCCCCCATCCCGCCATGCATGTTTGCTCCATCTTGGCATGCAAGTTTTCCATCCAGCCATGCATGTTTCCTCCATCCTGGCATGTATGTTTTCTCCATCCTGGCATGCATGTCTCCCCATCCTGCCATGCATGTTTCCTCCATCTTGGCATGCATGTTGCCCCATCCTGCCATGCATGTTTCCCCATCCTGCCATGCATGTTTCCCCATCCTGCCATGCATGTTTTCCCCATCCTGGAATGCATGTTTCCCCCCCCCATGCTGGCATGTATGTGTCCCCCCCAATGCTGTCATGTATGGGTCCCCCCCATGCTGGCATGTGTGTTTCTCCCCCACCCCATGCTATCATGTGTGTCCCCCCCTCCATGCTGGCATGTGTGTTCCTCCCCCCCATGCTGGCATGTGTGTTCTCCCCCCCATGCTGGCATGTGTGTTGTCCCCCACCCCATGCTGGCATGTGTGTTCTCCCCCACCCCATGCTGGCATGTGCATTCTCCCCCACCCCATGCTGGCATGTGCGTTCTCCCCCACCCCATGCTGGCATGTACGTTCTCCCCCACCACATGCTGGCATGTGCGTTCTCCCCCACCCCATGCTGGCGCTGGCACTGGCCCCCCCATCCCCACCTTGGCACAGCCGCACACGAGTTATAAAAAACAAAACACAACTCACCTTGTGAGGGTTGTCTCATCCGGGTGTGGGGCCTGAGTACACCCGGACACGGCAGCCAGCCACTGACACCTTGGTTTACCAACAGACTTGTGTGCAGTTATTCAACAATGAGTACACCAACACTCCTCGATCCAGCCCAGTGCGCCACCTCCGGCCTACATCACTCCCCGTGTTCTGGGCACTGAGCCCCGGGGCATCCACCCCTACCAACGGAGGGGTTAACATCCAGCTCCCATCCCATCGCCCCTGGGTGCCTCCCAACCGCAGCAGTGGTATTCCACATAACCACACACCGTGGGTGACGTCACGAAGTATCTACAGCAATCCCCGTACTTATACGTCCCTTTTTATTTGAGTGTCCTTGCGACCCCCGGGTCCGGAGACCCCTCGTGCCACTGCGGATCTGGATCCGAGCAGCCCAACTGCTTATTTGGGGGCGGCACAGGCTCACGACTCGAGAATTAAAAGTTGAAATTGAAATAGATATTGCAACAGAACCAAGATGACTACATAGATATGGGAACTGCAAGGAGCTTACTACAGAGGTAAGGGAGCAGAACCAAACTTACTACAGAGATAAGGGTGCTGTACTGAGCTTACTATAGAGATAAGGGTGCAGAACCAAGCTTACTACAGAGATAAGGGAGCAGAACTGAGCTTACTACAGAGATAAGGGAGCAGACCCGAGCTTACTACCAAGATATGGGTGCAGAAAAGAGCTTACTACAGAGATAAGGGTGCAGAACAGAGATTACTACAGAGATAAGGGAGCAAAACCAAGCTTACTACAGAGATAAGAGTGCAGAACCGAGCTTACTACAGAGATAAGGGAGCAGAACCAAGCTTACTACAGAGATAAGGGTGCAGAACCGAGCTTACTACAGAGATAAGGGTGCAGAACAGAGCTTACTACAGAGATAAGGGAGCAGAACCGAGCTTACTACAGAGATAAGGGAGCAGAACTGAGCTTACTACAGAAATAAGGGTGCAGAACCAAGCTTACTACAGAGTTGGTTATCTTGCAATCCCGAGATAATCGTCTCCATGCTCCAAATCCATTTTAAAGCCATTTTTAAGGCATTTCGCGCATACATGAAATGAACACATTTTTCTCCAAAAATGTGCAAGCTTGTCCTGTTTGGTGGAGATGATATTTAATAAAATAAGTAGAAATCCACTAAAAGTTTTGTTTGGTTATCTTGCAATCCCGAGATAATCGTCTCCATGCTCCAAATCCATTTTAAAGCCATTTTTAAGGCATTTCGCGCATACATGAAATGAACACATTTTTCTCCAAAACTATAACAGATGCAAGCTTGTCCTGTTTGGTGGAGATGATATTTAATAAAATAAGTAGAAATCCACTAAAAGTTTTGTTTGGTTATATTGCAATCCCGAGATAATCGTCTCCATGCTCCAAATCCATTTTAAAGCCATTTTTAAGGCATTTCGCGCATACATGAAATGAACACATTTTTCTCCAAAACTCTAACAGATGCAAGCTTGTCCTGTTTGGTGGAGATGATATTTAATAAAATAAGTAGAAATCCACTAAAAGTTTTGTTTGGTTATCTTGCAATCCCGAGATAATCGTCTCCATGCTCCAAATCCATTTTAAAGCCATTTTTAAGGCATTTCGCGCATACATGAAATGAACACATTTTTCTCCAAAACTATAACAGATGCAAGCTTGTCCTGTTTGGTGGAGATGATATTTAATAAAATAAGTAGAAATCCACTAAAAGTTTTGTTTGGTTATCTTGCAATCCCGAGATAATCGTCTCCATGCTCCAAATCCATTTTAAAGCCATTTTTAAGGCATTTCGCGCATACATGAAATGAACACATTTTTCTCCAAAACTATAACAGATGCAAGCTTGTCCTGTTTGGTGGAGATGATATTTAATAAAATAAGTAGAAATCCACTAAAAGTTTTGTTTGGTTATCTTGCAATCCCGAGATAATCGTCTCCATGCTCCAAATCCATTTTAAAGCCATTTTTAAGGCATTTCGCGCATACATGAAATTAACACATTTTTCTCCAAAACTATAACAGATGCAAGCTTGTCCTGTTTGGTGGAGATGATATTTAATAAAATAAGTAGAAATCCACTAAAAGTTTTGTTTGGTTATATTGCAATCCCGAGATAATCGTCTCCATGCTCCAAATCCATTTTAAAGCCATTTTTAAGGCATTTCGCGCATACATGAAATGAACACATTTTTCTCCAAAACTATAACAGATGCAAGCTTGTCCTGTTTGGTGGAGATGATATTTAATAAAATAAGTAGAAATCCACTAAAAGTTTTGTTTGGTTATCTTGCAATCCCGAGATAATCGTCTCCATGCTCCAAATCCATTTTAAAGCCATTTTTAAGGCATTTCGCGCATACATGAAATGAACACATTTTTCTCCAAAACTATAACAGATGCAAGCTTGTCCTGTTTGGTGGAGATGATATTTAATAAAATAAGTAGAAATCCACTAAAAGTTTTGTTTGGTTATCTTGCAATCCCGAGATAATCGTCTCCATGCTCCAAATCCATTTTAAAGCCATTTTTAAGGCATTTCGCGCATACATGAAATGAACACATTTTTCTCCAAAACTATAACAGATGCAAGCTTGTCCTGTTTGGTGGAGATGATATTTAATAAAATAAGTAGAAATCCACTAAAAGTTTTGTTTGGTTATCTTGCAATCCCGAGATAATCGTCTCCATGCTCCAAATCCATTTTAAAGCCATTTTTAAGGCATTTCGCGCATACATGAAATGAACACATTTTTCTCCAAAACTATAACAGATGCAAGCTTGTCCTGTTTGGTGGAGATGATATTTAATAAAATAAGTAGAAATCCACTAAAAGTTTTGTTTGGTTATCTTGCAATCCCGAGATAATCGTCTCCATGCTCCAAATCCATTTTAAAGCCATTTTTAAGGCATTTCGCGCATACATGAAATGAACACATTTTTCTCCAAAACTATAACAGATGCAAGCTTGTCCTGTTTGGTGGAGATGATATTTAATAAAATAAGTAGAAATCCACTAAAAGTTTTGTTTGGTTATCTTGCAATCCCGAGATAATCGTCTCCATGCTCCAAATCCATTTTAAAGCCATTTTTAAGGCATTTCGCGCATACATGAAATGAACACATTTTTCTCCAAAACTCTAACAGATGCAAGCTTGTCCTGTTTGGTGGAGATGATATTTAATAAAATAAGTAGAAATCCACTAAAAGTTTTGTTTGGTTATCTTGCAATCCCGAGATAATCGTCTCCATGCTCCAAATCCATTTTAAAGCCATTTTTAAGGCATTTCGCGCATACATGAAATGAACACATTTTTCTCCAAAACTATAACAGATGCAAGCTTGTCCTGTTTGGTGGAGATGATATTTAATAAAATAAGTAGAAATCCACTAAAAGTTTTGTTTGGTTATCTTGCAATCCCGAGATAATCGTCTCCATGCTCCAAATCCATTTTAAAGCCATTTTTAAGGCATTTCGCGCATACATGAAATGAACACATTTTTCTCCAAAACTATAACAGATGCAAGCTTGTCCTGTTTGGTGGAGATGATATTTAATAAAATAAGTAGAAATCCACTAAAAGTTTTGTTTGGTTATCTTGCAATCCCGAGATAATCGTCTCCATGCTCCAAATCCATTTTAAAGCCATTTTTAAGGCATTTCGCGCATACATGAAATGAACACATTTTTCTCCAAAACTATAACAGATGCAAGCTTGTCCTGTTTGGTGGAGATGATATTTAATAAAATAAGTAGAAATCCACTAAAAGTTTTGTTTGGTTATATTGCAATCCCGAGATAATCGTCTCCATGCTCCAAATCCATTTTAAAGCCATTTTTAAGGCATTTCGCGCATACATGAAATGAACACATTTTTCTCCAAAACTATAACATATGCAAGCTTGTCCTGTTTGGTGGAGATGATATTTAATAAAATAAGTAGAAATCCACTAAAAGTTTTGTTTGGTTATCTTGCAATCCCGAGATAATCGTCTCCATGCTCCAAATCCATTTTAAAGCCATTTTTAAGGCATTTCGCGCATACATGAAATGAACACATTTTTCTCCAAAACTATAACAGATGCAAGCTTGTCCTGTTTGGTGGAGATGATATTTAATAAAATAAGTAGAAATCCACTAAAAGTTTTGTTTGGTTATCTTGCAATCCCGAGATAATCGTCTCCATGCTCCAAATCCATTTTAAAGCCATTTTTAAGGCATTTCGCGCATACATGAAATGAACACATTTTTCTCCAAAACTATAACAGATGCAAGCTTGTCCTGTTTGGTGGAGATGATATTTAATAAAATAAGTAGAAATCCACTAAAAGTTTTGTTTGGTTATCTTGCAATCCCGAGATAATCGTCTCCATGCTCCAAATCCATTTTAAAGCCATTTTTAAGGCATTTCGCGCATACATGAAATGAACACATTTTTCTCCAAAACTATAACAGATGCAAGCTTGTCCTGTTTGGTGGAGATGATATTTAATAAAATAAGTAGAAATCCACTAAAAGTTTTGTTTGGTTATATTGCAATCCCGAGATAATCGTCTCCATGCTCCAAATCCATTTTAAAGCCATTTTTAAGGCATTTCGCGCATACATGAAATGAACACATTTTTCTCCAAAACTATAACAGATGCAAGCTTGTCCTGTTTGGTGGAGATGATATTTAATAAAATAAGTAGAAATCCACTAAAAGTTTTGTTTGGTTATCTTGCAATCCCGAGATAATCGTCTCCATGCTCCAAATCCATTTTAAAGCCATTTTTAAGGCATTTCGCGCATACATGAAATGAACACATTTTTCTCCAAAACTATAACAGATGCAAGCTTGTCCTGTTTGGTGGAGATGATATTTAATAAAATAAGTAGAAATCCACTAAAAGTTTTGTTTGGTTATCTTGCAATCCCGAGATAATCGTCTCCATGCTCCAAATCCATTTTAAAGCCATTTTTAAGGCATTTCGCGCATACATGAAATGAACACATTTTTCTCCAAAACTATAACAGATGCAAGCTTGTCCTGTTTGGTGGAGTTGATATTTAATAAAATAAGTAGAAATCCACTAAAAGTTTTGTTTGGTTATCTTGCAATCCCGAGATAATCGTCTCCATGCTCCAAATCCATTTTAAAGCCATTTTAAGGCATTTCGCGCATACATGAAATGAACACATTTTTCTCCAAAACTATAACAGATGCAAGCTTGTCCTGTTTGGTGGAGATGATATTTAATAAAATAAGTAGAAATCCACTAAAAGTTTTGTTTGGTTATCTTGCAATCCCGAGATAATCGTCTCCATGCTCCAAATCCATTTTAAAGCCATTTTTAAGGCATTTCGCGCATACATGAAATGAACACATTTTTCTCCAAAACTATAACAGATGCAAGCTTGTCCTGTTTGGTGGAGATGATATTTAATAAAATAAGTAGAAATCCACTAAAAGTTTTGTTTGGTTATCTTGCAATCCCGAGATAATCGTCTCCATGCTCCAAATCCATTTTAAAGCCATTTTTAAGGCATTTCGCGCATACATGAAATGAACACATTTTTCTCCAAAACTATAACAGATGCAAGCTTGTCCTGTTTGGTGGAGATGATATTTAATAAAATAAGTAGAAATCCACTAAAAGTTTTGTTTGGTTATCTTGCAATCCCGAGATAATCGTCTCCATGCTCCAAATCCATTTTAAAGCCATTTTTAAGGCATTTCGCGCATACATGAAATGAACACATTTTTCTCCAAAACTATAACAGATGCAAGCTTGTCCTGTTTGGTGGAGATGATATTTAATAAAATAAGTAGAAATCCACTAAAAGTTTTGTTTGGTTATCTTGCAATCCCGAGATAATCGTCTCCATGCTCCAAATCCATTTTAAAGCCATTTTTAAGGCATTTCGCGCATACATGAAATGAACACATTTTTCTCCAAAACTATAACAGATGCAAGCTTGTCCTGTTTGGTGGAGATGATATTTAATAAAATAAGTAGAAATCCACTAAAAGTTTTGTTTGGTTATCTTGCAATCCCGAGATAATCGTCTCCATGCTCCAAATCCATTTTAAAGCCATTTTTAAGGCATTTCGCGCATACATGAAATGAACACATTTTTCTCCAAAACTATAACAGATGCAAGCTTGTCCTGTTTGGTGGAGATGATATTTAATAAAATAAGTAGAAATCCACTAAAAGTTTTGTTTGGTTATCTTGCAATCCCGAGATAATCGTCTCCATGCTCCAAATCCATTTTAAAGCCATTTTTAAGGCATTTCGCGCATACATGAAATGAACACATTTTTCTCCAAAACTATAACAGATGCAAGCTTGTCCTGTTTGGTGGAGATGATATTTAATAAAATAAGTAGAAATCCACTAAAAGTTTTGTTTGGTTATCTTGCAATCCCGAGATAATCGTCTCCATGCTCCAAATCCATTTTAAAGCCATTTTTAAGGCATTTCGCGCATACATGAAATGAACACATTTTTCTCCAAAACTATAACAGATGCAAGCTTGTCCTGTTTGGTGGAGATGATATTTAATAAAATAAGTAGAAATCCACTAAAAGTTTTGTTTGGTTATCTTGCAATCCCGAGATAATCGTCTCCATGCTCCAAATCCATTTTAAAGCCATTTTTAAGGCATTTCGCGCATACATGAAATGAACACATTTTTCTCCAAAACTATAACAGATGCAAGCTTGTCCTGTTTGGTGGAGATGATATTTAATAAAATAAGTAGAAATCCACTAAAAGTTTTGTTTGGTTATCTTGCAATCCCGAGATAATCGTCTCCATGCTCCAAATCCATTTTAAAGCCATTTTTAAGGCATTTCGCGCATACATGAAATGAACACATTTTTCTCCAAAACTATAACAGATGCAAGCTTGTCCTGTTTGGTGGAGATGATATTTAATAAAATAAGTAGAAATCCACTAAAAGTTTTGTTTGGTTATCTTGCAATCCCGAGATAATCGTCTCCATGCTCCAAATCCATTTTAAAGCCATTTTTAAGGCATTTCGCGCATACATGAAATGAACACATTTTTCTCCAAAACTATAACAGATGCAAGCTTGTCCTGTTTGGTGGAGATGATATTTAATAAAATAAGTAGAAATCCACTAAAAGTTTTGTTTGGTTATCTTGCAATCCCGAGATAATCGTCTCCATGCTCCAAATCCATTTTAAAGCCATTTTTAAGGCATTTCGCGCATACATGAAATGAACACATTTTTCTCCAAAACTATAACAGATGCAAGCTTGTCCTGTTTGGTGGAGATGATATTTAATAAAATAAGTAGAAATCCACTAAAAGTTTTGTTTGGTTATCTTGCAATCCCGAGATAATCGTCTCCATGCTCCAAATCCATTTTAAAGCCATTTTTAAGGCATTTCGCGCATACATGAAATGAACACATTTTTCTCCAAAACTATAACAGATGCAAGCTTGTCCTGTTTGGTGGAGATGATATTTAATAAAATAAGTAGAAATCCACTAAAAGTTTTGTTTGGTTATCTTGCAATCCCGAGATAATCGTCTCCATGCTCCAAATCCATTTTAAAGCCATTTTTAAGGCATTTCGCGCATACATGAAATGAACACATTTTTCTCCAAAACTATAACAGATGCAAGCTTGTCCTGTTTGGTGGAGATGATATTTAATAAAATAAGTAGAAATCCACTAAAAGTTTTGTTTGGTTATCTTGCAATCCCGAGATAATCGTCTCCATGCTCCAAATCCATTTTAAAGCCATTTTTAAGGCATTTCGCGCATACATGAAATGAACACATTTTTCTCCAAAACTATAACAGATGCAAGCTTGTCCTGTTTGGTGGAGATGATATTTAATAAAATAAGTAGAAATCCACTAAAAGTTTTGTTTGGTTATCTTGCAATCCCGAGATAATCGTCTCCATGCTCCAAATCCATTTTAAAGCCATTTTTAAGGCATTTCGCGCATACATGAAATGAACACATTTTTCTCCAAAACTATAACAGATGCAAGCTTGTCCTGTTTGGTGGAGATGATATTTAATAAAATAAGTAGAAATCCACTAAAAGTTTTGTTTGGTTATCTTGCAATCCCGAGATAATCGTCTCCATGCTCCAAATCCATTTTAAAGCCATTTTTAAGGCATTTCGCGCATACATGAAATGAACACATTTTTCTCCAAAACTATAACAGATGCAAGCTTGTCCTGTTTGGTGGAGATGATATTTAATAAAATAAGTAGAAATCCACTAAAAGTTTTGTTTGGTTATCTTGCAATCCCGAGATAATCGTCTCCATGCTCCAAATCCATTTTAAAGCCATTTTTAAGGCATTTCGCGCATACATGAAATGAACACATTTTTCTCCAAAACTATAACAGATGCAAGCTTGTCCTGTTTGGTGGAGATGATATTTAATAAAATAAGTAGAAATCCACTAAAAGTTTTGTTTGGTTATCTTGCAATCCCGAGATAATCGTCTCCATGCTCCAAATCCATTTTAAAGCCATTTTTAAGGCATTTCGCGCATACATGAAATGAACACATTTTTCTCCAAAACTATAACAGATGCAAGCTTGTCCTGTTTGGTGGAGATGATATTTAATAAAATAAGTAGAAATCCACTAAAAGTTTTGTTTGGTTATCTTGCAATCCCGAGATAATCGTCTCCATGCTCCAAATCCATTTTAAAGCCATTTTTAAGGCATTTCGCGCATACATGAAATGAACACATTTTTCTCCAAAACTATAACAGATGCAAGCTTGTCCTGTTTGGGTGGAGATGATATTTAATAAAATAAGTAGAAATCCACTAAAAGTTTTGTTTGGTTATCTTGCAATCCCGAGATAATCGTCTCCATGCTCCAAATCCATTTTAAAGCCATTTTTAAGGCATTTCGCGCATACATGAAATGAACACATTTTTCTCCAAAACTATAACAGATGCAAGCTTGTCCTGTTTGGTGGAGATGATATTTAATAAAATAAGTAGAAATCCACTAAAAGTTTTGTTTGGTTATCTTGCAATCCCGAGATAATCGTCTCCATGCTCCAAATCCATTTTAAAGCCATTTTTAAGGCATTTCGCGCATACATGAAATGAACACATTTTTCTCCAAAACTATAACAGATGCAAGCTTGTCCTGTTTGGTGGAGATGATATTTAATAAAATAAGTAGAAATCCACTAAAAGTTTTGTTTGGTTATCTTGCAATCCCGAGATAATCGTCTCCATGCTCCAAATCCATTTTAAAGCCATTTTTAAGGCATTTCGCGCATACATGAAATGAACACATTTTTCTCCAAAACTATAACAGATGCAAGCTTGTCCTGTTTGGTGGAGATGATATTTAATAAAATAAGTAGAAATCCACTAAAAGTTTTGTTTGGTTATCTTGCAATCCCGAGATAATCGTCTCCATGCTCCAAATCCATTTTAAAGCCATTTTTAAGGCATTTCGCGCATACATGAAATGAACACATTTTTCTCCAAAACTATAACAGATGCAAGCTTGTCCTGTTTGGTGGAGATGATATTTAATAAAATAAGTAGAAATCCACTAAAAGTTTTGTTTGGTTATCTTGCAATCCCGAGATAATCGTCTCCATGCTCCAAATCCATTTTAAAGCCATTTTTAAGGCATTTCGCGCATACATGAAATGAACACATTTTTCTCCAAAACTATAACAGATGCAAGCTTGTCCTGTTTGGTGGAGATGATATTTAATAAAATAAGTAGAAATCCACTAAAAGTTTTGTTTGGTTATCTTGCAATCCCGAGATAATCGTCTCCATGCTCCAAATCCATTTTAAAGCCATTTTTAAGGCATTTCGCGCATACATGAAATGAACACATTTTTCTCCAAAACTATAACAGATGCAAGCTTGTCCTGTTTGGTGGAGATGATATTTAATAAAATAAGTAGAAATCCACTAAAAGTTTTGTTTGGTTATCTTGCAATCCCGAGATAATCGTCTCCATGCTCCAAATCCATTTTAAAGCCATTTTTAAGGCATTTCGCGCATACATGAAATGAACACATTTTTCTCCAAAACTATAACAGATGCAAGCTTGTCCTGTTTGGTGGAGATGATATTTAATAAAATAAGTAGAAATCCACTAAAAGTTTTGTTTGGTTATCTTGCAATCCCGAGATAATCGTCTCCATGCTCCAAATCCATTTTAAAGCCATTTTTAAGGCATTTCGCGCATACATGAAATGAACACATTTTTCTCCAAAACTATAACAGATGCAAGCTTGTCCTGTTTGGTGGAGATGATATTTAATAAAATAAGTAGAAATCCACTAAAAGTTTTGTTTGGTTATCTTGCAATCCCGAGATAATCGTCTCCATGCTCCAAATCCATTTTAAAGCCATTTTTAAGGCATTTCGCGCATACATGAAATGAACACATTTTTCTCCAAAACTATAACAGATGCAAGCTTGTCCTGTTTGGTGGAGATGATATTTAATAAAATAAGTAGAAATCCACTAAAAGTTTTGTTTGGTTATCTTGCAATCCCGAGATAATCGTCTCCATGCTCCAAATCCATTTTAAAGCCATTTTTAAGGCATTTCGCGCATACATGAAATGAACACATTTTTCTCCAAAACTATAACAGATGCAAGCTTGTCCTGTTTGGTGGAGATGATATTTAATAAAATAAGTAGAAATCCACTAAAAGTTTTGTTTGGTTATCTTGCAATCCCGAGATAATCGTCTCCATGCTCCAAATCCATTTTAAAGCCATTTTTAAGGCATTTCGCGCATACATGAAATGAACACATTTTTCTCCAAAACTATAACAGATGCAAGCTTGTCCTGTTTGGTGGAGATGATATTTAATAAAATAAGTAGAAATCCACTAAAAGTTTTGTTTGGTTATCTTGCAATCCCGAGATAATCGTCTCCATGCTCCAAATCCATTTTAAAGCCATTTTTAAGGCATTTCGCGCATACATGAAATGAACACATTTTTCTCCAAAACTATAACAGATGCAAGCTTGTCCTGTTTGGTGGAGATGATATTTAATAAAATAAGTAGAAATCCACTAAAAGTTTTGTTTGGTTATCTTGCAATCCCGAGATAATCGTCTCCATGCTCCAAATCCATTTTAAAGCCATTTTTAAGGCATTTCGCGCATACATGAAATGAACACATTTTTCTCCAAAACTATAACAGATGCAAGCTTGTCCTGTTTGGTGGAGATGATATTTAATAAAATAAGTAGAAATCCACTAAAAGTTTTGTTTGGTTATCTTGCAATCCCGAGATAATCGTCTCCATGCTCCAAATCCATTTTAAAGCCATTTTTAAGGCATTTCGCGCATACATGAAATGAACACATTTTTCTCCAAAACTATAACAGATGCAAGCTTGTCCTGTTTGGTGGAGATGATATTTAATAAAATAAGTAGAAATCCACTAAAAGTTTTGTTTGGTTATCTTGCAATCCCGAGATAATCGTCTCCATGCTCCAAATCCATTTTAAAGCCATTTTTAAGGCATTTCGCGCATACATGAAATGAACACATTTTTCTCCAAAACTATAACAGATGCAAGCTTGTCCTGTTTGGTGGAGATGATATTTAATAAAATAAGTAGAAATCCACTAAAAGTTTTGTTTGGTTATCTTGCAATCCCGAGATAATCGTCTCCATGCTCCAAATCCATTTTAAAGCCATTTTTAAGGCATTTCGCGCATACATGAAATGAACACATTTTTCTCCAAAACTATAACAGATGCAAGCTTGTCCTGTTTGGTGGAGATGATATTTAATAAAATAAGTAGAAATCCACTAAAAGTTTTGTTTGGTTATCTTGCAATCCCGAGATAATCGTCTCCATGCTCCAAATCCATTTTAAAGCCATTTTTAAGGCATTTCGCGCATACATGAAATGAACACATTTTTCTCCAAAACTATAACAGATGCAAGCTTGTCCTGTTTGGTGGAGATGATATTTAATAAAATAAGTAGAAATCCACTAAAAGTTTTGTTTGGTTATCTTGCAATCCCGAGATAATCGTCTCCATGCTCCAAATCCATTTTAAAGCCATTTTTAAGGCATTTCGCGCATACATGAAATGAACACATTTTTCTCCAAAACTATAACAGATGCAAGCTTGTCCTGTTTGGTGGAGATGATATTTAATAAAATAAGTAGAAATCCACTAAAAGTTTTGTTTGGTTATCTTGCAATCCCGAGATAATCGTCTCCATGCTCCAAATCCATTTTAAAGCCATTTTTAAGGCATTTCGCGCATACATGAAATGAACACATTTTTCTCCAAAACTATAACAGATGCAAGCTTGTCCTGTTTGGTGGAGATGATATTTAATAAAATAAGTAGAAATCCACTAAAAGTTTTGTTTGGTTATCTTGCAATCCCGAGATAATCGTCTCCATGCTCCAAATCCATTTTAAAGCCATTTTTAAGGCATTTCGCGCATACATGAAATGAACACATTTTTCTCCAAAACTATAACAGATGCAAGCTTGTCCTGTTTGGTGGAGATGATATTTAATAAAATAAGTAGAAATCCACTAAAAGTTTTGTTTGGTTATCTTGCAATCCCGAGATAATCGTCTCCATGCTCCAAATCCATTTTAAAGCCATTTTTAAGGCATTTCGCGCATACATGAAATGAACACATTTTTCTCCAAAACTATAACAGATGCAAGCTTGTCCTGTTTGGTGGAGATGATATTTAATAAAATAAGTAGAAATCCACTAAAAGTTTTGTTTGGTTATCTTGCAATCCCGAGATAATCGTCTCCATGCTCCAAATCCATTTTAAAGCCATTTTTAAGGCATTTCGCGCATACATGAAATGAACACATTTTTCTCCAAAACTATAACAGATGCAAGCTTGTCCTGTTTGGTGGAGATGATATTTAATAAAATAAGTAGAAATCCACTAAAAGTTTTGTTTGGTTATCTTGCAATCCCGAGATAATCGTCTCCATGCTCCAAATCCATTTTAAAGCCATTTTTAAGGCATTTCGCGCATACATGAAATGAACACATTTTTCTCCAAAACTATAACAGATGCAAGCTTGTCCTGTTTGGTGGAGATGATATTTAATAAAATAAGTAGAAATCCACTAAAAGTTTTGTTTGGTTATCTTGCAATCCCGAGATAATCGTCTCCATGCTCCAAATCCATTTTAAAGCCATTTTTAAGGCATTTCGCGCATACATGAAATGAACACATTTTTCTCCAAAACTATAACAGATGCAAGCTTGTCCTGTTTGGTGGAGATGATATTTAATAAAATAAGTAGAAATCCACTAAAAGTTTTGTTTGGTTATCTTGCAATCCCGAGATAATCGTCTCCATGCTCCAAATCCATTTTAAAGCCATTTTTAAGGCATTTCGCGCATACATGAAATGAACACATTTTTCTCCAAAACTATAACAGATGCAAGCTTGTCCTGTTTGGTGGAGATGATATTTAATAAAATAAGTAGAAATCCACTAAAAGTTTTGTTTGGTTATCTTGCAATCCCGAGATAATCGTCTCCATGCTCCAAATCCATTTTAAAGCCATTTTTAAGGCATTTCGCGCATACATGAAATGAACACATTTTTCTCCAAAACTATAACAGATGCAAGCTTGTCCTGTTTGGTGGAGATGATATTTAATAAAATAAGTAGAAATCCACTAAAAGTTTTGTTTGGTTATCTTGCAATCCCGAGATAATCGTCTCCATGCTCCAAATCCATTTTAAAGCCATTTTTAAGGCATTTCGCGCATACATGAAATGAACACATTTTTCTCCAAAACTATAACAGATGCAAGCTTGTCCTGTTTGGTGGAGATGATATTTAATAAAATAAGTAGAAATCCACTAAAAGTTTTGTTTGGTTATCTTGCAATCCCGAGATAATCGTCTCCATGCTCCAAATCCATTTTAAAGCCATTTTTAAGGCATTTCGCGCATACATGAAATGAACACATTTTTCTCCAAAACTATAACAGATGCAAGCTTGTCCTGTTTGGTGGAGATGATATTTAATAAAATAAGTAGAAATCCACTAAAAGTTTTGTTTGGTTATCTTGCAATCCCGAGATAATCGTCTCCATGCTCCAAATCCATTTTAAAGCCATTTTTAAGGCATTTCGCGCATACATGAAATGAACACATTTTTCTCCAAAACTATAACAGATGCAAGCTTGTCCTGTTTGGTGGAGATGATATTTAATAAAATAAGTAGAAATCCACTAAAAGTTTTGTTTGGTTATCTTGCAATCCCGAGATAATCGTCTCCATGCTCCAAATCCATTTTAAAGCCATTTTTAAGGCATTTCGCGCATACATGAAATGAACACATTTTTCTCCAAAACTATAACAGATGCAAGCTTGTCCTGTTTGGTGGAGATGATATTTAATAAAATAAGTAGAAATCCACTAAAAGTTTTGTTTGGTTATCTTGCAATCCCGAGATAATCGTCTCCATGCTCCAAATCCATTTTAAAGCCATTTTTAAGGCATTTCGCGCATACATGAAATGAACACATTTTTCTCCAAAACTATAACAGATGCAAGCTTGTCCTGTTTGGTGGAGATGATATTTAATAAAATAAGTAGAAATCCACTAAAAGTTTTGTTTGGTTATCTTGCAATCCCGAGATAATCGTCTCCATGCTCCAAATCCATTTTAAAGCCATTTTTAAGGCATTTCGCGCATACATGAAATGAACACATTTTTCTCCAAAACTATAACAGATGCAAGCTTGTCCTGTTTGGTGGAGATGATATTTAATAAAATAAGTAGAAATCCACTAAAAGTTTTGTTTGGTTATCTTGCAATCCCGAGATAATCGTCTCCATGCTCCAAATCCATTTTAAAGCCATTTTTAAGGCATTTCGCGCATACATGAAATGAACACATTTTTCTCCAAAACTATAACAGATGCAAGCTTGTCCTGTTTGGTGGAGATGATATTTAATAAAATAAGTAGAAATCCACTAAAAGTTTTGTTTGGTTATCTTGCAATCCCGAGATAATCGTCTCCATGCTCCAAATCCATTTTAAAGCCATTTTTAAGGCATTTCGCGCATACATGAAATGAACACATTTTTCTCCAAAACTATAACAGATGCAAGCTTGTCCTGTTTGGTGGAGATGATATTTAATAAAATAAGTAGAAATCCACTAAAAGTTTTGTTTGGTTATCTTGCAATCCCGAGATAATCGTCTCCATGCTCCAAATCCATTTTAAAGCCATTTTTAAGGCATTTCGCGCATACATGAAATGAACACATTTTTCTCCAAAACTATAACAGATGCAAGCTTGTCCTGTTTGGTGGAGATGATATTTAATAAAATAAGTAGAAATCCACTAAAAGTTTTGTTTGGTTATCTTGCAATCCCGAGATAATCGTCTCCATGCTCCAAATCCATTTTAAAGCCATTTTTAAGGCATTTCGCGCATACATGAAATGAACACATTTTTCTCCAAAACTATAACAGATGCAAGCTTGTCCTGTTTGGTGGAGATGATATTTAATAAAATAAGTAGAAATCCACTAAAAGTTTTGTTTGGTTATCTTGCAATCCCGAGATAATCGTCTCCATGCTCCAAATCCATTTTAAAGCCATTTTTAAGGCATTTCGCGCATACATGAAATGAACACATTTTTCTCCAAAACTATAACAGATGCAAGCTTGTCCTGTTTGGTGGAGATGATATTTAATAAAATAAGTAGAAATCCACTAAAAGTTTTGTTTGGTTATCTTGCAATCCCGAGATAATCGTCTCCATGCTCCAAATCCATTTTAAAGCCATTTTTAAGGCATTTCGCGCATACATGAAATGAACACATTTTTCTCCAAAACTATAACAGATGCAAGCTTGTCCTGTTTGGTGGAGATGATATTTAATAAAATAAGTAGAAATCCACTAAAAGTTTTGTTTGGTTATCTTGCAATCCCGAGATAATCGTCTCCATGCTCCAAATCCATTTTAAAGCCATTTTTAAGGCATTTCGCGCATACATGAAATGAACACATTTTTCTCCAAAACTATAACAGATGCAAGCTTGTCCTGTTTGGTGGAGATGATATTTAATAAAATAAGTAGAAATCCACTAAAAGTTTTGTTTGGTTATCTTGCAATCCCGAGATAATCGTCTCCATGCTCCAAATCCATTTTAAAGCCATTTTTAAGGCATTTCGCGCATACATGAAATGAACACATTTTTCTCCAAAACTATAACAGATGCAAGCTTGTCCTGTTTGGTGGAGATGATATTTAATAAAATAAGTAGAAATCCACTAAAAGTTTTGTTTGGTTATCTTGCAATCCCGAGATAATCGTCTCCATGCTCCAAATCCATTTTAAAGCCATTTTTAAGGCATTTCGCGCATACATGAAATGAACACATTTTTCTCCAAAACTATAACAGATGCAAGCTTGTCCTGTTTGGTGGAGATGATATTTAATAAAATAAGTAGAAATCCACTAAAAGTTTTGTTTGGTTATCTTGCAATCCCGAGATAATCGTCTCCATGCTCCAAATCCATTTTAAAGCCATTTTTAAGGCATTTCGCGCATACATGAAATGAACACATTTTTCTCCAAAACTATAACAGATGCAAGCTTGTCCTGTTTGGTGGAGATGATATTTAATAAAATAAGTACGAAATCCACTAAAAGTTTTGTTTGGTTATCTTGCAATCCCGAGATAATCGTCTCCATGCTCCAAATCCATTTTAAAGCCATTTTTAAGGCATTTCGCGCATACATGAAATGAACACATTTTTCTCCAAAACTATAACAGATGCAAGCTTGTCCTGTTTGGTGGAGATGATATTTAATAAAATAAGTAGAAATCCACTAAAAGTTTTGTTTGGTTATCTTGCAATCCCGAGATAATCGTCTCCATGCTCCAAATCCATTTTAAAGCCATTTTTAAGGCATTTCGCGCATACATGAAATGAACACATTTTTCTCCAAAACTATAACAGATGCAAGCTTGTCCTGTTTGGTGGAGATGATATTTAATAAAATAAGTAGAAATCCACTAAAAGTTTTGTTTGGTTATCTTGCAATCCCGAGATAATCGTCTCCATGCTCCAAATCCATTTTAAAGCCATTTTTAAGGCATTTCGCGCATACATGAAATGAACACATTTTTCTCCAAAACTATAACAGATGCAAGCTTGTCCTGTTTGGTGGAGATGATATTTAATAAAATAAGTAGAAATCCACTAAAAGTTTTGTTTGGTTATCTTGCAATCCCGAGATAATCGTCTCCATGCTCCAAATCCATTTTAAAGCCATTTTTAAGGCATTTCGCGCATACATGAAATGAACACATTTTTCTCCAAAACTATAACAGATGCAAGCTTGTCCTGTTTGGTGGAGATGATATTTAATAAAATAAGTAGAAATCCACTAAAAGTTTTGTTTGGTTATCTTGCAATCCCGAGATAATCGTCTCCATGCTCCAAATCCATTTTAAAGCCATTTTTAAGGCATTTCGCGCATACATGAAATGAACACATTTTTCTCCAAAACTATAACAGATGCAAGCTTGTCCTGTTTGGTGGAGATGATATTTAATAAAATAAGTAGAAATCCACTAAAAGTTTTGTTTGGTTATCTTGCAATCCCGAGATAATCGTCTCCATGCTCCAAATCCATTTTAAAGCCATTTTTAAGGCATTTCGCGCATACATGAAATGAACACATTTTTCTCCAAAACTATAACAGATGCAAGCTTGTCCTGTTTGGTGGAGATGATATTTAATAAAATAAGTAGAAATCCACTAAAAGTTTTGTTTGGTTATCTTGCAATCCCGAGATAATCGTCTCCATGCTCCAAATCCATTTTAAAGCCATTTTTAAGGCATTTCGCGCATACATGAAATGAACACATTTTTCTCCAAAACTATAACAGATGCAAGCTTGTCCTGTTTGGTGGAGATGATATTTAATAAAATAAGTAGAAATCCACTAAAAGTTTTGTTTGGTTATCTTGCAATCCCGAGATAATCGTCTCCATGCTCCAAATCCATTTTAAAGCCATTTTTAAGGCATTTCGCGCATACATGAAATGAACACATTTTTCTCCAAAACTATAACAGATGCAAGCTTGTCCTGTTTGGTGGAGATGATATTTAATAAAATAAGTAGAAATCCACTAAAAGTTTTGTTTGGTTATCTTGCAATCCCGAGATAATCGTCTCCATGCTCCAAATCCATTTTAAAGCCATTTTTAAGGCATTTCGCGCATACATGAAATGAACACATTTTTCTCCAAAACTATAACAGATGCAAGCTTGTCCTGTTTGGTGGAGATGATATTTAATAAAATAAGTAGAAATCCACTAAAAGTTTTGTTTGGTTATCTTGCAATCCCGAGATAATCGTCTCCATGCTCCAAATCCATTTTAAAGCCATTTTTAAGGCATTTCGCGCATACATGAAATGAACACATTTTTCTCCAAAACTATAACAGATGCAAGCTTGTCCTGTTTGGTGGAGATGATATTTAATAAAATAAGTAGAAATCCACTAAAAGTTTTGTTTGGTTATCTTGCAATCCCGAGATAATCGTCTCCATGCTCCAAATCCATTTTAAAGCCATTTTTAAGGCATTTCGCGCATACATGAAATGAACACATTTTTCTCCAAAACTATAACAGATGCAAGCTTGTCCTGTTTGGTGGAGATGATATTTAATAAAATAAGTAGAAATCCACTAAAAGTTTTGTTTGGTTATCTTGCAATCCCGAGATAATCGTCTCCATGCTCCAAATCCATTTTAAAGCCATTTTTAAGGCATTTCGCGCATACATGAAATGAACACATTTTTCTCCAAAACTATAACAGATGCAAGCTTGTCCTGTTTGGTGGAGATGATATTTAATAAAATAAGTAGAAATCCACTAAAAGTTTTGTTTGGTTATCTTGCAATCCCGAGATAATCGTCTCCATGCTCCAAATCCATTTTAAAGCCATTTTTAAGGCATTTCGCGCATACATGAAATGAACACATTTTTCTCCAAAACTATAACAGATGCAAGCTTGTCCTGTTTGGTGGAGATGATATTTAATAAAATAAGTAGAAATCCACTAAAAGTTTTGTTTGGTTATCTTGCAATCCCGAGATAATCGTCTCCATGCTCCAAATCCATTTTAAAGCCATTTTTAAGGCATTTCGCGCATACATGAAATGAACACATTTTTCTCCAAAACTATAACAGATGCAAGCTTGTCCTGTTTGGTGGAGATGATATTTAATAAAATAAGTAGAAATCCACTAAAAGTTTTGTTTGGTTATCTTGCAATCCCGAGATAATCGTCTCCATGCTCCAAATCCATTTTAAAGCCATTTTTAAGGCATTTCGCGCATACATGAAATGAACACATTTTTCTCCAAAACTATAACAGATGCAAGCTTGTCCTGTTTGGTGGAGATGATATTTAATAAAATAAGTAGAAATCCACTAAAAGTTTTGTTTGGTTATCTTGCAATCCCGAGATAATCGTCTCCATGCTCCAAATCCATTTTAAAGCCATTTTTAAGGCATTTCGCGCATACATGAAATGAACACATTTTTCTCCAAAACTATAACAGATGCAAGCTTGTCCTGTTTGGTGGAGATGATATTTAATAAAATAAGTAGAAATCCACTAAAAGTTTTGTTTGGTTATCTTGCAATCCCGAGATAATCGTCTCCATGCTCCAAATCCATTTTAAAGCCATTTTTAAGGCATTTCGCGCATACATGAAATGAACACATTTTTCTCCAAAACTATAACAGATGCAAGCTTGTCCTGTTTGGTGGAGATGATATTTAATAAAATAAGTAGAAATCCACTAAAAGTTTTGTTTGGTTATCTTGCAATCCCGAGATAATCGTCTCCATGCTCCAAATCCATTTTAAAGCCATTTTTAAGGCATTTCGCGCATACATGAAATGAACACATTTTTCTCCAAAACTATAACAGATGCAAGCTTGTCCTGTTTGGTGGAGATGATATTTAATAAAATAAGTAGAAATCCACTAAAAGTTTTGTTTGGTTATCTTGCAATCCCGAGATAATCGTCTCCATGCTCCAAATCCATTTTAAAGCCATTTTTAAGGCATTTCGCGCATACATGAAATGAACACATTTTTCTCCAAAACTATAACAGATGCAAGCTTGTCCTGTTTGGTGGAGATGATATTTAATAAAATAAGTAGAAATCCACTAAAAGTTTTGTTTGGTTATCTTGCAATCCCGAGATAATCGTCTCCATGCTCCAAATCCATTTTAAAGCCATTTTTAAGGCATTTCGCGCATACATGAAATGAACACATTTTTCTCCAAAACTATAACAGATGCAAGCTTGTCCTGTTTGGTGGAGATGATATTTAATAAAATAAGTAGAAATCCACTAAAAGTTTTGTTTGGTTATCTTGCAATCCCGAGATAATCGTCTCCATGCTCCAAATCCATTTTAAAGCCATTTTTAAGGCATTTCGCGCATACATGAAATGAACACATTTTTCTCCAAAACTATAACAGATGCAAGCTTGTCCTGTTTGGTGGAGATGATATTTAATAAAATAAGTAGAAATCCACTAAAAGTTTTGTTTGGTTATCTTGCAATCCCGAGATAATCGTCTCCATGCTCCAAATCCATTTTAAAGCCATTTTTAAGGCATTTCGCGCATACATGAAATGAACACATTTTTCTCCAAAACTATAACAGATGCAAGCTTGTCCTGTTTGGTGGAGATGATATTTAATAAAATAAGTAGAAATCCACTAAAAGTTTTGTTTGGTTATCTTGCAATCCCGAGATAATCGTCTCCATGCTCCAAATCCATTTTAAAGCCATTTTTAAGGCATTTCGCGCATACATGAAATGAACACATTTTTCTCCAAAACTATAACAGATGCAAGCTTGTCCTGTTTGGTGGAGATGATATTTAATAAAATAAGTAGAAATCCACTAAAAGTTTTGTTTGGTTATCTTGCAATCCCGAGATAATCGTCTCCATGCTCCAAATCCATTTTAAAGCCATTTTTAAGGCATTTCGCGCATACATGAAATGAACACATTTTTCTCCAAAACTATAACAGATGCAAGCTTGTCCTGTTTGGTGGAGATGATATTTAATAAAATAAGTAGAAATCCACTAAAAGTTTTGTTTGGTTATCTTGCAATCCCGAGATAATCGTCTCCATGCTCCAAATCCATTTTAAAGCCATTTTTAAGGCATTTCGCGCATACATGAAATGAACACATTTTTCTCCAAAACTATAACAGATGCAAGCTTGTCCTGTTTGGTGGAGATGATATTTAATAAAATAAGTAGAAATCCACTAAAAGTTTTGTTTGGTTATCTTGCAATCCCGAGATAATCGTCTCCATGCTCCAAATCCATTTTAAAGCCATTTTTAAGGCATTTCGCGCATACATGAAATGAACACATTTTTCTCCAAAACTATAACAGATGCAAGCTTGTCCTGTTTGGTGGAGATGATATTTAATAAAATAAGTAGAAATCCACTAAAAGTTTTGTTTGGTTATCTTGCAATCCCGAGATAATCGTCTCCATGCTCCAAATCCATTTTAAAGCCATTTTTAAGGCATTTCGCGCATACATGAAATGAACACATTTTTCTCCAAAACTATAACAGATGCAAGCTTGTCCTGTTTGGTGGAGATGATATTTAATAAAATAAGTAGAAATCCACTAAAAGTTTTGTTTGGTTATCTTGCAATCCCGAGATAATCGTCTCCATGCTCCAAATCCATTTTAAAGCCATTTTTAAGGCATTTCGCGCATACATGAAATGAACACATTTTTCTCCAAAACTATAACAGATGCAAGCTTGTCCTGTTTGGTGGAGATGATATTTAATAAAATAAGTAGAAATCCACTAAAAGTTTTGTTTGGTTATCTTGCAATCCCGAGATAATCGTCTCCATGCTCCAAATCCATTTTAAAGCCATTTTTAAGGCATTTCGCGCATACATGAAATGAACACATTTTTCTCCAAAACTATAACAGATGCAAGCTTGTCCTGTTTGGTGGAGATGATATTTAATAAAATAAGTAGAAATCCACTAAAAGTTTTGTTTGGTTATCTTGCAATCCCGAGATAATCGTCTCCATGCTCCAAATCCATTTTAAAGCCATTTTTAAGGCATTTCGCGCATACATGAAATGAACACATTTTTCTCCAAAACTATAACAGATGCAAGCTTGTCCTGTTTGGTGGAGATGATATTTAATAAAATAAGTAGAAATCCACTAAAAGTTTTGTTTGGTTATCTTGCAATCCCGAGATAATCGTCTCCATGCTCCAAATCCATTTTAAAGCCATTTTTAAGGCATTTCGCGCATACATGAAATGAACACATTTTTCTCCAAAACTATAACAGATGCAAGCTTGTCCTGTTTGGTGGAGATGATATTTAATAAAATAAGTAGAAATCCACTAAAAGTTTTGTTTGGTTATCTTGCAATCCCGAGATAATCGTCTCCATGCTCCAAATCCATTTTAAAGCCATTTTTAAGGCATTTCGCGCATACATGAAATGAACACATTTTTCTCCAAAACTATAACAGATGCAAGCTTGTCCTGTTTGGTGGAGATGATATTTAATAAAATAAGTAGAAATCCACTAAAAGTTTTGTTTGGTTATCTTGCAATCCCGAGATAATCGTCTCCATGCTCCAAATCCATTTTAAAGCCATTTTTAAGGCATTTCGCGCATACATGAAATGAACACATTTTTCTCCAAAACTATAACAGATGCAAGCTTGTCCTGTTTGGTGGAGATGATATTTAATAAAATAAGTAGAAATCCACTAAAAGTTTTGTTTGGTTATCTTGCAATCCCGAGATAATCGTCTCCATGCTCCAAATCCATTTTAAAGCCATTTTTAAGGCATTTCGCGCATACATGAAATGAACACATTTTTCTCCAAAACTATAACAGATGCAAGCTTGTCCTGTTTGGTGGAGATGATATTTAATAAAATAAGTAGAAATCCACTAAAAGTTTTGTTTGGTTATCTTGCAATCCCGAGATAATCGTCTCCATGCTCCAAATCCATTTTAAAGCCATTTTTAAGGCATTTCGCGCATACATGAAATGAACACATTTTTCTCCAAAACTATAACAGATGCAAGCTTGTCCTGTTTGGTGGAGATGATATTTAATAAAATAAGTAGAAATCCACTAAAAGTTTTGTTTGGTTATCTTGCAATCCCGAGATAATCGTCTCCATGCTCCAAATCCATTTTAAAGCCATTTTTAAGGCATTTCGCGCATACATGAAATGAACACATTTTTCTCCAAAACTATAACAGATGCAAGCTTGTCCTGTTTGGTGGAGATGATATTTAATAAAATAAGTAGAAATCCACTAAAAGTTTTGTTTGGTTATCTTGCAATCCCGAGATAATCGTCTCCATGCTCCAAATCCATTTTAAAGCCATTTTTAAGGCATTTCGCGCATACATGAAATGAACACATTTTTCTCCAAAACTATAACAGATGCAAGCTTGTCCTGTTTGGTGGAGATGATATTTAATAAAATAAGTAGAAATCCACTAAAAGTTTTGTTTGGTTATCTTGCAATCCCGAGATAATCGTCTCCATGCTCCAAATCCATTTTAAAGCCATTTTTAAGGCATTTCGCGCATACATGAAATGAACACATTTTTCTCCAAAACTATAACAGATGCAAGCTTGTCCTGTTTGGTGGAGATGATATTTAATAAAATAAGTAGAAATCCACTAAAAGTTTTGTTTGGTTATCTTGCAATCCCGAGATAATCGTCTCCATGCTCCAAATCCATTTTAAAGCCATTTTTAAGGCATTTCGCGCATACATGAAATGAACACATTTTTCTCCAAAACTATAACAGATGCAAGCTTGTCCTGTTTGGTGGAGATGATATTTAATAAAATAAGTAGAAATCCACTAAAAGTTTTGTTTGGTTATCTTGCAATCCCGAGATAATCGTCTCCATGCTCCAAATCCATTTTAAAGCCATTTTTAAGGCATTTCGCGCATACATGAAATGAACACATTTTTCTCCAAAACTATAACAGATGCAAGCTTGTCCTGTTTGGTGGAGATGATATTTAATAAAATAAGTAGAAATCCACTAAAAGTTTTGTTTGGTTATCTTGCAATCCCGAGATAATCGTCTCCATGCTCCAAATCCATTTTAAAGCCATTTTTAAGGCATTTCGCGCATACATGAAATGAACACATTTTTCTCCAAAACTATAACAGATGCAAGCTTGTCCTGTTTGGTGGAGATGATATTTAATAAAATAAGTAGAAATCCACTAAAAGTTTTGTTTGGTTATCTTGCAATCCCGAGATAATCGTCTCCATGCTCCAAATCCATTTTAAAGCCATTTTTAAGGCATTTCGCGCATACATGAAATGAACACATTTTTCTCCAAAACTATAACAGATGCAAGCTTGTCCTGTTTGGTGGAGATGATATTTAATAAAATAAGTAGAAATCCACTAAAAGTTTTGTTTGGTTATCTTGCAATCCCGAGATAATCGTCTCCATGCTCCAAATCCATTTTAAAGCCATTTTTAAGGCATTTCGCGCATACATGAAATGAACACATTTTTCTCCAAAACTATAACAGATGCAAGCTTGTCCTGTTTGGTGGAGATGATATTTAATAAAATAAGTAGAAATCCACTAAAAGTTTTGTTTGGTTATCTTGCAATCCCGAGATAATCGTCTCCATGCTCCAAATCCATTTTAAAGCCATTTTTAAGGCATTTCGCGCATACATGAAATGAACACATTTTTCTCCAAAACTATAACAGATGCAAGCTTGTCCTGTTTGGTGGAGATGATATTTAATAAAATAAGTAGAAATCCACTAAAAGTTTTGTTTGGTTATCTTGCAATCCCGAGATAATCGTCTCCATGCTCCAAATCCATTTTAAAGCCATTTTTAAGGCATTTCGCGCATACATGAAATGAACACATTTTTCTCCAAAACTATAACAGATGCAAGCTTGTCCTGTTTGGTGGAGATGATATTTAATAAAATAAGTAGAAATCCACTAAAAGTTTTGTTTGGTTATCTTGCAATCCCGAGATAATCGTCTCCATGCTCCAAATCCATTTTAAAGCCATTTTTAAGGCATTTCGCGCATACATGAAATGAACACATTTTTCTCCAAAACTATAACAGATGCAAGCTTGTCCTGTTTGGTGGAGATGATATTTAATAAAATAAGTAGAAATCCACTAAAAGTTTTGTTTGGTTATCTTGCAATCCCGAGATAATCGTCTCCATGCTCCAAATCCATTTTAAAGCCATTTTTAAGGCATTTCGCGCATACATGAAATGAACACATTTTTCTCCAAAACTATAACAGATGCAAGCTTGTCCTGTTTGGTGGAGATGATATTTAATAAAATAAGTAGAAATCCACTAAAAGTTTTGTTTGGTTATCTTGCAATCCCGAGATAATCGTCTCCATGCTCCAAATCCATTTTAAAGCCATTTTTAAGGCATTTCGCGCATACATGAAATGAACACATTTTTCTCCAAAACTATAACAGATGCAAGCTTGTCCTGTTTGGTGGAGATGATATTTAATAAAATAAGTAGAAATCCACTAAAAGTTTTGTTTGGTTATCTTGCAATCCCGAGATAATCGTCTCCATGCTCCAAATCCATTTTAAAGCCATTTTTAAGGCATTTCGCGCATACATGAAATGAACACATTTTTCTCCAAAACTATAACAGATGCAAGCTTGTCCTGTTTGGTGGAGATGATATTTAATAAAATAAGTAGAAATCCACTAAAAGTTTTGTTTGGTTATCTTGCAATCCCGAGATAATCGTCTCCATGCTCCAAATCCATTTTAAAGCCATTTTTAAGGCATTTCGCGCATACATGAAATGAACACATTTTTCTCCAAAACTATAACAGATGCAAGCTTGTCCTGTTTGGTGGAGATGATATTTAATAAAATAAGTAGAAATCCACTAAAAGTTTTGTTTGGTTATCTTGCAATCCCGAGATAATCGTCTCCATGCTCCAAATCCATTTTAAAGCCATTTTTAAGGCATTTCGCGCATACATGAAATGAACACATTTTTCTCCAAAACTATAACAGATGCAAGCTTGTCCTGTTTGGTGGAGATGATATTTAATAAAATAAGTAGAAATCCACTAAAAGTTTTGTTTGGTTATCTTGCAATCCCGAGATAATCGTCTCCATGCTCCAAATCCATTTTAAAGCCATTTTTAAGGCATTTCGCGCATACATGAAATGAACACATTTTTCTCCAAAACTATAACAGATGCAAGCTTGTCCTGTTTGGTGGAGATGATATTTAATAAAATAAGTAGAAATCCACTAAAAGTTTTGTTTGGTTATCTTGCAATCCCGAGATAATCGTCTCCATGCTCCAAATCCATTTTAAAGCCATTTTTAAGGCATTTCGCGCATACATGAAATGAACACATTTTTCTCCAAAACTATAACAGATGCAAGCTTGTCCTGTTTGGTGGAGATGATATTTAATAAAATAAGTAGAAATCCACTAAAAGTTTTGTTTGGTTATCTTGCAATCCCGAGATAATCGTCTCCATGCTCCAAATCCATTTTAAAGCCATTTTTAAGGCATTTCGCGCATACATGAAATGAACACATTTTTCTCCAAAACTATAACAGATGCAAGCTTGTCCTGTTTGGTGGAGATGATATTTAATAAAATAAGTAGAAATCCACTAAAAGTTTTGTTTGGTTATCTTGCAATCCCGAGATAATCGTCTCCATGCTCCAAATCCATTTTAAAGCCATTTTTAAGGCATTTCGCGCATACATGAAATGAACACATTTTTCTCCAAAACTATAACAGATGCAAGCTTGTCCTGTTTGGTGGAGATGATATTTAATAAAATAAGTAGAAATCCACTAAAAGTTTTGTTTGGTTATCTTGCAATCCCGAGATAATCGTCTCCATGCTCCAAATCCATTTTAAAGCCATTTTTAAGGCATTTCGCGCATACATGAAATGAACACATTTTTCTCCAAAACTATAACAGATGCAAGCTTGTCCTGTTTGGTGGAGATGATATTTAATAAAATAAGTAGAAATCCACTAAAAGTTTTGTTTGGTTATCTTGCAATCCCGAGATAATCGTCTCCATGCTCCAAATCCATTTTAAAGCCATTTTTAAGGCATTTCGCGCATACATGAAATGAACACATTTTTCTCCAAAACTATAACAGATGCAAGCTTGTCCTGTTTGGTGGAGATGATATTTAATAAAATAAGTAGAAATCCACTAAAAGTTTTGTTTGGTTATCTTGCAATCCCGAGATAATCGTCTCCATGCTCCAAATCCATTTTAAAGCCATTTTTAAGGCATTTCGCGCATACATGAAATGAACACATTTTTCTCCAAAACTATAACAGATGCAAGCTTGTCCTGTTTGGTGGAGATGATATTTAATAAAATAAGTAGAAATCCACTAAAAGTTTTGTTTGGTTATCTTGCAATCCCGAGATAATCGTCTCCATGCTCCAAATCCATTTTAAAGCCATTTTTAAGGCATTTCGCGCATACATGAAATGAACACATTTTTCTCCAAAACTATAACAGATGCAAGCTTGTCCTGTTTGGTGGAGATGATATTTAATAAAATAAGTAGAAATCCACTAAAAGTTTTGTTTGGTTATCTTGCAATCCCGAGATAATCGTCTCCATGCTCCAAATCCATTTTAAAGCCATTTTTAAGGCATTTCGCGCATACATGAAATGAACACATTTTTCTCCAAAACTATAACAGATGCAAGCTTGTCCTGTTTGGTGGAGATGATATTTAATAAAATAAGTAGAAATCCACTAAAAGTTTTGTTTGGTTATCTTGCAATCCCGAGATAATCGTCTCCATGCTCCAAATCCATTTTAAAGCCATTTTTAAGGCATTTCGCGCATACATGAAATGAACACATTTTTCTCCAAAACTATAACAGATGCAAGCTTGTCCTGTTTGGTGGAGATGATATTTAATAAAATAAGTAGAAATCCACTAAAAGTTTTGTTTGGTTATCTTGCAATCCCGAGATAATCGTCTCCATGCTCCAAATCCATTTTAAAGCCATTTTTAAGGCATTTCGCGCATACATGAAATGAACACATTTTTCTCCAAAACTATAACAGATGCAAGCTTGTCCTGTTTGGTGGAGATGATATTTAATAAAATAAGTAGAAATCCACTAAAAGTTTTGTTTGGTTATCTTGCAATCCCGAGATAATCGTCTCCATGCTCCAAATCCATTTTAAAGCCATTTTTAAGGCATTTCGCGCATACATGAAATGAACACATTTTTCTCCAAAACTATAACAGATGCAAGCTTGTCCTGTTTGGTGGAGATGATATTTAATAAAATAAGTAGAAATCCACTAAAAGTTTTGTTTGGTTATCTTGCAATCCCGAGATAATCGTCTCCATGCTCCAAATCCATTTTAAAGCCATTTTTAAGGCATTTCGCGCATACATGAAATGAACACATTTTTCTCCAAAACTATAACAGATGCAAGCTTGTCCTGTTTGGTGGAGATGATATTTAATAAAATAAGTAGAAATCCACTAAAAGTTTTGTTTGGTTATCTTGCAATCCCGAGATAATCGTCTCCATGCTCCAAATCCATTTTAAAGCCATTTTTAAGGCATTTCGCGCATACATGAAATGAACACATTTTTCTCCAAAACTATAACAGATGCAAGCTTGTCCTGTTTGGTGGAGATGATATTTAATAAAATAAGTAGAAATCCACTAAAAGTTTTGTTTGGTTATCTTGCAATCCCGAGATAATCGTCTCCATGCTCCAAATCCATTTTAAAGCCATTTTTAAGGCATTTCGCGCATACATGAAATGAACACATTTTTCTCCAAAACTATAACAGATGCAAGCTTGTCCTGTTTGGTGGAGATGATATTTAATAAAATAAGTAGAAATCCACTAAAAGTTTTGTTTGGTTATCTTGCAATCCCGAGATAATCGTCTCCATGCTCCAAATCCATTTTAAAGCCATTTTTAAGGCATTTCGCGCATACATGAAATGAACACATTTTTCTCCAAAACTATAACAGATGCAAGCTTGTCCTGTTTGGTGGAGATGATATTTAATAAAATAAGTAGAAATCCACTAAAAGTTTTGTTTGGTTATCTTGCAATCCCGAGATAATCGTCTCCATGCTCCAAATCCATTTTAAAGCCATTTTTAAGGCATTTCGCGCATACATGAAATGAACACATTTTTCTCCAAAACTATAACAGATGCAAGCTTGTCCTGTTTGGTGGAGATGATATTTAATAAAATAAGTAGAAATCCACTAAAAGTTTTGTTTGGTTATCTTGCAATCCCGAGATAATCGTCTCCATGCTCCAAATCCATTTTAAAGCCATTTTTAAGGCATTTCGCGCATACATGAAATGAACACATTTTTCTCCAAAACTATAACAGATGCAAGCTTGTCCTGTTTGGTGGAGATGATATTTAATAAAATAAGTAGAAATCCACTAAAAGTTTTGTTTGGTTATCTTGCAATCCCGAGATAATCGTCTCCATGCTCCAAATCCATTTTAAAGCCATTTTTAAGGCATTTCGCGCATACATGAAATGAACACATTTTTCTCCAAAACTATAACAGATGCAAGCTTGTCCTGTTTGGTGGAGATGATATTTAATAAAATAAGTAGAAATCCACTAAAAGTTTTGTTTGGTTATCTTGCAATCCCGAGATAATCGTCTCCATGCTCCAAATCCATTTTAAAGCCATTTTTAAGGCATTTCGCGCATACATGAAATGAACACATTTTTCTCCAAAACTATAACAGATGCAAGCTTGTCCTGTTTGGTGGAGATGATATTTAATAAAATAAGTAGAAATCCACTAAAAGTTTTGTTTGGTTATCTTGCAATCCCGAGATAATCGTCTCCATGCTCCAAATCCATTTTAAAGCCATTTTTAAGGCATTTCGCGCATACATGAAATGAACACATTTTTCTCCAAAACTATAACAGATGCAAGCTTGTCCTGTTTGGTGGAGATGATATTTAATAAAATAAGTAGAAATCCACTAAAAGTTTTGTTTGGTTATCTTGCAATCCCGAGATAATCGTCTCCATGCTCCAAATCCATTTTAAAGCCATTTTTAAGGCATTTCGCGCATACATGAAATGAACACATTTTTCTCCAAAACTATAACAGATGCAAGCTTGTCCTGTTTGGTGGAGATGATATTTAATAAAATAAGTAGAAATCCACTAAAAGTTTTGTTTGGTTATCTTGCAATCCCGAGATAATCGTCTCCATGCTCCAAATCCATTTTAAAGCCATTTTTAAGGCATTTCGCGCATACATGAAATGAACACATTTTTCTCCAAAACTATAACAGATGCAAGCTTGTCCTGTTTGGTGGAGATGATATTTAATAAAATAAGTAGAAATCCACTAAAAGTTTTGTTTGGTTATCTTGCAATCCCGAGATAATCGTCTCCATGCTCCAAATCCATTTTAAAGCCATTTTTAAGGCATTTCGCGCATACATGAAATGAACACATTTTTCTCCAAAACTATAACAGATGCAAGCTTGTCCTGTTTGGTGGAGATGATATTTAATAAAATAAGTAGAAATCCACTAAAAGTTTTGTTTGGTTATCTTGCAATCCCGAGATAATCGTCTCCATGCTCCAAATCCATTTTAAAGCCATTTTTAAGGCATTTCGCGCATACATGAAATGAACACATTTTTCTCCAAAACTATAACAGATGCAAGCTTGTCCTGTTTGGTGGAGATGATATTTAATAAAATAAGTAGAAATCCACTAAAAGTTTTGTTTGGTTATCTTGCAATCCCGAGATAATCGTCTCCATGCTCCAAATCCATTTTAAAGCCATTTTTAAGGCATTTCGCGCATACATGAAATGAACACATTTTTCTCCAAAACTATAACAGATGCAAGCTTGTCCTGTTTGGTGGAGATGATATTTAATAAAATAAGTAGAAATCCACTAAAAGTTTTGTTTGGTTATCTTGCAATCCCGAGATAATCGTCTCCATGCTCCAAATCCATTTTAAAGCCATTTTTAAGGCATTTCGCGCATACATGAAATGAACACATTTTTCTCCAAAACTATAACAGATGCAAGCTTGTCCTGTTTGGTGGAGATGATATTTAATAAAATAAGTAGAAATCCACTAAAAGTTTTGTTTGGTTATCTTGCAATCCCGAGATAATCGTCTCCATGCTCCAAATCCATTTTAAAGCCATTTTTAAGGCATTTCGCGCATACATGAAATGAACACATTTTTCTCCAAAACTATAACAGATGCAAGCTTGTCCTGTTTGGTGGAGATGATATTTAATAAAATAAGTAGAAATCCACTAAAAGTTTTGTTTGGTTATCTTGCAATCCCGAGATAATCGTCTCCATGCTCCAAATCCATTTTAAAGCCATTTTTAAGGCATTTCGCGCATACATGAAATGAACACATTTTTCTCCAAAACTATAACAGATGCAAGCTTGTCCTGTTTGGTGGAGATGATATTTAATAAAATAAGTAGAAATCCACTAAAAGTTTTGTTTGGTTATCTTGCAATCCCGAGATAATCGTCTCCATGCTCCAAATCCATTTTAAAGCCATTTTTAAGGCATTTCGCGCATACATGAAATGAACACATTTTTCTCCAAAACTATAACAGATGCAAGCTTGTCCTGTTTGGTGGAGATGATATTTAATAAAATAAGTAGAAATCCACTAAAAGTTTTGTTTGGTTATCTTGCAATCCCGAGATAATCGTCTCCATGCTCCAAATCCATTTTAAAGCCATTTTTAAGGCATTTCGCGCATACATGAAATGAACACATTTTTCTCCAAAACTATAACAGATGCAAGCTTGTCCTGTTTGGTGGAGATGATATTTAATAAAATAAGTAGAAATCCACTAAAAGTTTTGTTTGGTTATCTTGCAATCCCGAGATAATCGTCTCCATGCTCCAAATCCATTTTAAAGCCATTTTTAAGGCATTTCGCGCATACATGAAATGAACACATTTTTCTCCAAAACTATAACAGATGCAAGCTTGTCCTGTTTGGTGGAGATGATATTTAATAAAATAAGTAGAAATCCACTAAAAGTTTTGTTTGGTTATCTTGCAATCCCGAGATAATCGTCTCCATGCTCCAAATCCATTTTAAAGCCATTTTTAAGGCATTTCGCGCATACATGAAATGAACACATTTTTCTCCAAAACTATAACAGATGCAAGCTTGTCCTGTTTGGTGGAGATGATATTTAATAAAATAAGTAGAAATCCACTAAAAGTTTTGTTTGGTTATCTTGCAATCCCGAGATAATCGTCTCCATGCTCCAAATCCATTTTAAAGCCATTTTTAAGGCATTTCGCGCATACATGAAATGAACACATTTTTCTCCAAAACTATAACAGATGCAAGCTTGTCCTGTTTGGTGGAGATGATATTTAATAAAATAAGTAGAAATCCACTAAAAGTTTTGTTTGGTTATCTTGCAATCCCGAGATAATCGTCTCCATGCTCCAAATCCATTTTAAAGCCATTTTTAAGGCATTTCGCGCATACATGAAATGAACACATTTTTCTCCAAAACTATAACAGATGCAAGCTTGTCCTGTTTGGTGGAGATGATATTTAATAAAATAAGTAGAAATCCACTAAAAGTTTTGTTTGGTTATCTTGCAATCCCGAGATAATCGTCTCCATGCTCCAAATCCATTTTAAAGCCATTTTTAAGGCATTTCGCGCATACATGAAATGAACACATTTTTCTCCAAAACTATAACAGATGCAAGCTTGTCCTGTTTGGTGGAGATGATATTTAATAAAATAAGTAGAAATCCACTAAAAGTTTTGTTTGGTTATCTTGCAATCCCGAGATAATCGTCTCCATGCTCCAAATCCATTTTAAAGCCATTTTTAAGGCATTTCGCGCATACATGAAATGAACACATTTTTCTCCAAAACTATAACAGATGCAAGCTTGTCCTGTTTGGTGGAGATGATATTTAATAAAATAAGTAGAAATCCACTAAAAGTTTTGTTTGGTTATCTTGCAATCCCGAGATAATCGTCTCCATGCTCCAAATCCATTTTAAAGCCATTTTTAAGGCATTTCGCGCATACATGAAATGAACACATTTTTCTCCAAAACTATAACAGATGCAAGCTTGTCCTGTTTGGTGGAGATGATATTTAATAAAATAAGTAGAAATCCACTAAAAGTTTTGTTTGGTTATCTTGCAATCCCGAGATAATCGTCTCCATGCTCCAAATCCATTTTAAAGCCATTTTTAAGGCATTTCGCGCATACATGAAATGAACACATTTTTCTCCAAAACTATAACAGATGCAAGCTTGTCCTGTTTGGTGGAGATGATATTTAATAAAATAAGTAGAAATCCACTAAAAGTTTTGTTTGGTTATCTTGCAATCCCGAGATAATCGTCTCCATGCTCCAAATCCATTTTAAAGCCATTTTTAAGGCATTTCGCGCATACATGAAATGAACACATTTTTCTCCAAAACTATAACAGATGCAAGCTTGTCCTGTTTGGTGGAGATGATATTTAATAAAATAAGTAGAAATCCACTAAAAGTTTTGTTTGGTTATCTTGCAATCCCGAGATAATCGTCTCCATGCTCCAAATCCATTTTAAAGCCATTTTTAAGGCATTTCGCGCATACATGAAATGAACACATTTTTCTCCAAAACTATAACAGATGCAAGCTTGTCCTGTTTGGTGGAGATGATATTTAATAAAATAAGTAGAAATCCACTAAAAGTTTTGTTTGGTTATCTTGCAATCCCGAGATAATCGTCTCCATGCTCCAAATCCATTTTAAAGCCATTTTTAAGGCATTTCGCGCATACATGAAATGAACACATTTTTCTCCAAAACTATAACAGATGCAAGCTTGTCCTGTTTGGTGGAGATGATATTTAATAAAATAAGTAGAAATCCACTAAAAGTTTTGTTTGGTTATCTTGCAATCCCGAGATAATCGTCTCCATGCTCCAAATCCATTTTAAAGCCATTTTTAAGGCATTTCGCGCATACATGAAATGAACACATTTTTCTCCAAAACTATAACAGATGCAAGCTTGTCCTGTTTGGTGGAGATGATATTTAATAAAATAAGTAGAAATCCACTAAAAGTTTTGTTTGGTTATCTTGCAATCCCGAGATAATCGTCTCCATGCTCCAAATCCATTTTAAAGCCATTTTTAAGGCATTTCGCGCATACATGAAATGAACACATTTTTCTCCAAAACTATAACAGATGCAAGCTTGTCCTGTTTGGTGGAGATGATATTTAATAAAATAAGTAGAAATCCACTAAAAGTTTTGTTTGGTTATCTTGCAATCCCGAGATAATCGTCTCCATGCTCCAAATCCATTTTAAAGCCATTTTTAAGGCATTTCGCGCATACATGAAATGAACACATTTTTCTCCAAAACTATAACAGATGCAAGCTTGTCCTGTTTGGTGGAGATGATATTTAATAAAATAAGTAGAAATCCACTAAAAGTTTTGTTTGGTTATCTTGCAATCCCGAGATAATCGTCTCCATGCTCCAAATCCATTTTAAAGCCATTTTTAAGGCATTTCGCGCATACATGAAATGAACACATTTTTCTCCAAAACTATAACAGATGCAAGCTTGTCCTGTTTGGTGGAGATGATATTTAATAAAATAAGTAGAAATCCACTAAAAGTTTTGTTTGGTTATCTTGCAATCCCGAGATAATCGTCTCCATGCTCCAAATCCATTTTAAAGCCATTTTTAAGGCATTTCGCGCATACATGAAATGAACACATTTTTCTCCAAAACTATAACAGATGCAAGCTTGTCCTGTTTGGTGGAGATGATATTTAATAAAATAAGTAGAAATCCACTAAAAGTTTTGTTTGGTTATCTTGCAATCCCGAGATAATCGTCTCCATGCTCCAAATCCATTTTAAAGCCATTTTTAAGGCATTTCGCGCATACATGAAATGAACACATTTTTCTCCAAAACTATAACAGATGCAAGCTTGTCCTGTTTGGTGGAGATGATATTTAATAAAATAAGTAGAAATCCACTAAAAGTTTTGTTTGGTTATCTTGCAATCCCGAGATAATCGTCTCCATGCTCCAAATCCATTTTAAAGCCATTTTTAAGGCATTTCGCGCATACATGAAATGAACACATTTTTCTCCAAAACTATAACAGATGCAAGCTTGTCCTGTTTGGTGGAGATGATATTTAATAAAATAAGTAGAAATCCACTAAAAGTTTTGTTTGGTTATCTTGCAATCCCGAGATAATCGTCTCCATGCTCCAAATCCATTTTAAAGCCATTTTTAAGGCATTTCGCGCATACATGAAATGAACACATTTTTCTCCAAAACTATAACAGATGCAAGCTTGTCCTGTTTGGTGGAGATGATATTTAATAAAATAAGTAGAAATCCACTAAAAGTTTTGTTTGGTTATCTTGCAATCCCGAGATAATCGTCTCCATGCTCCAAATCCATTTTAAAGCCATTTTTAAGGCATTTCGCGCATACATGAAATGAACACATTTTTCTCCAAAACTATAACAGATGCAAGCTTGTCCTGTTTGGTGGAGATGATATTTAATAAAATAAGTAGAAATCCACTAAAAGTTTTGTTTGGTTATCTTGCAATCCCGAGATAATCGTCTCCATGCTCCAAATCCATTTTAAAGCCATTTTTAAGGCATTTCGCGCATACATGAAATGAACACATTTTTCTCCAAAACTATAACAGATGCAAGCTTGTCCTGTTTGGTGGAGATGATATTTAATAAAATAAGTAGAAATCCACTAAAAGTTTTGTTTGGTTATCTTGCAATCCCGAGATAATCGTCTCCATGCTCCAAATCCATTTTAAAGCCATTTTTAAGGCATTTCGCGCATACATGAAATGAACACATTTTTCTCCAAAACTATAACAGATGCAAGCTTGTCCTGTTTGGTGGAGATGATATTTAATAAAATAAGTAGAAATCCACTAAAAGTTTTGTTTGGTTATCTTGCAATCCCGAGATAATCGTCTCCATGTGCTCCAAATCCATTTTAAAGCCATTTTTAAGGCATTTCGCGCATACATGAAATGAACACATTTTTCTCCAAAACTATAACAGATGCAAGCTTGTCCTGTTTGGTGGAGATGATATTTAATAAAATAAGTAGAAATCCACTAAAAGTTTTGTTTGGTTATCTTGCAATCCCG